>NC_090248.1:3842719-3875219 GCF_037325665.1 Littorina saxatilis
CTCTATAAATCCCTTAGCCTACACTGGGATGTCTCAATAACTTAAATAATAATAAATGAGCATGTATATAGCGCAACATCATAACTTTACAATTATGCTCTTTGCTGTTGACACATTTAACATTAAAACACAGTTATACAAGCATTTACATCTACATTCATAGTCAATACTCCTCATTACGCTCTCTCTCTCGCTCTCTCTATCTCTCTCTCTCTCTCTCTCTCTCCTCTCTCTGTCTGTCTGTCTGTCTGTCTCTCTCTCTCTCTCTCTCTCTTTCTGTATATGTTTTTGTCTCTGTCTGTCTGTCTGTCTGTCTGTCTGTCTGTCTCTCTCTCTCTCTCTCTCTCTCTCTCTCTCTATTATGCAATGCACCACCATTAATATTCTTGAATCTTTTCTTTTAAATAGAAAACAAATTACATTTACTAATGCATCATATTCAAATGAAAGTACTTTGAAATATGGGGTCCCACAGGGATCTGTTTTAGGCCTATTATTGTTCTCCATTTATGTCAATGATTTACCACTTTGCATACGTAATAACTGTGAATTGTTTGCAGATGACACTACTATTCATTCTAGTCACCATTCCATACATTATTTGTCAAAAACTCTCCAAGAAAGCATTGATGCACTCCTGAATTGGTCAGAGTTAAACCATATGTCTCTTAACCATACAAAAACAAAATGTATGCTAATAACCACAAGACAGAAACGACAAAATCTATTATCAAGCATTCCATCTCTTTATATTAAAAATCAAGTATTGGAAGAAGTGTCTCACCATAAAGTCCTTGGTGTAAAGATTGATAATAATTTATCATGGCATGATCACATTGATTACATCTGTAAGATTGCTTCCCAAAAAATATATCAGTTATCAAAAATAAAACATTTCTTGAATTTCCACTCGCGAAAGATTTTTTTTTTACAATCACATCTTGTCAAATATTGATTATGCATCCACTCTATGGGATTGTGCAAGTGCTAATATTTTGAAACCTTTAGCAAGTCTTCACAGAAGAGCAGTTAAGCTTATAATGCTAAAAAATCACACTCCTTCAGAATCTGATTATAAAAATTTGCAAGTATTACCATTTCAAAAAAGATTAATGTATAATAAAGGTGTTATGATGCATAAAGTGATGTCAGGATATGCACCGGAGACATTACGTGATAATTTTATTTTGAACTATAACAGACTAAAAATCATAACACCGACTCCACGTATTGACCTTTTTCAAATCAAGCCTTCTTTATTCAGGTGCGGTCCTATGGAACTCACTGCCTATTTTTCTTAAGCATAAAACAAACACAGACAGCTTCAAAAAAATTATATGTCACACATAATGCAACTAAACATGTGCTGAATGGTTCACCAATTCATTTAAAATGTATGTGCATGTTAAACAAAATTATAATAATATGCAGATCTAAATTATGTTATGTTAAAAATTGACACTTGGAAATTGTACTTAAAATGCAGCATGACAATTTATTTTTTAAAATTGTATCTGTATATACAGTTATAATGTATTAAGTTTGATGTGATAGTTCTTTGATTATATTGTTTTCTGTTCTTGTTGACCCTATATTAGGGCGAGGGCTGGATGTAAAAAAGCAATATTCTTGCTTATCTATTACCCTCGATAATAAAGATTTTGTCTTGTCTTGTCTTGTCTCTTAGACTCTCTCTTTGTCTCTGTCTGTCTGTCTGTCTGTCTGTCTATCTCTCTCTCTCTCTCTCTCTCTCTCTCTCCTGTTGTGTGTGTGTGTGTGTGTGTACGTTTGTATGTGTGTGTGTGTGTACGTGTATGTGCGTATAGTGTGTGTGTGTGTGTGTGTGTGTGTGTGTGTGTGTGTGTGTGTATGCGTATAGTGTGTGTGTGTGTGTGTATACGTGTGTATGTGTATGTGCGTATAGTGTGTGTGTGTGTGTGTGTGTGTGTGTGTGTGTGTGTGTGTGTGTGTGTGTGTGTGTATGTGTGTGTGTGTGTGTGTGTGTACGTTTGTATGTGTATGTGCGTATATTATATATATTTTGTTTTCTTCTTTCATCCTCTTTTCTCTTCTCTCTTTTTTACATTTAGTCAAGTTTTGACAAAATGTTTTAACGTAGAGGGGGGAATCGAGACGAGGGTGTGGTGTATGTGTGTGTGTGTGTGTGTGTGTGTGTGTGTGTGTCTGTATGTGCGTGTGTGTGTGTAGAGCGATTCAGACTAAACTACTGGACCAATCTTTATGAAATTTTACATGAGAGTTCCTGGAAATGATATCCGCGGATATTTTGTAATTTTTTTCGATAAATGTCTTTGATGACGTCATATCCGGCTTTTTTGTAAAAGTTGAGGCGGCACTGTCACACCCTCATTTTTCAATCAAATTGATTGAAATTTTGGCCAAGCAATCTTCGACGAAGGCCGTACTTTGGTATTGCATTTCAGCTTGGTGGCTTAAAAATTAATTAATGACTTTGGTCATTAAAAATCTGAAAATTGTAATATTTTTTTTTATATAAAACGATCCAAAGTTACGTTCATCTTATTCTACATATTTTCCTGATTCCCAAAACATATAAATATGTTATATTTGGATTAAAAACAAGCTCTGAAAATAAAAAAAATATAAAAAATATGATCAATATTAAAGTTCCGAAATCGATTTAAAAACAATTTCATCTTATTCCTTGTCGGTTCCTGATTCCAAAAACATATAGATATGATATGTTTGGATTAAAAACACGCTCAGAAAGTTAAAACGAAGAGAGGTACAGAAAAGCACGCTATGCAGCACAGCGAAACCACTACCGCGCTGTACAGGCTCGTCAGTTTCACTCCGTTTTGCACAAGCGGCGGACTACGGTCATTGTGAAAAAATGCAGTGCGTTCAGTTGCATTCTGTGAGTTCCACAGCTTGACTAAATTTAGTAATTTCGCCTTACGCGACTTGTTTTTTCTCTCTTCTTTTCTTCTTTATGTATTCATTTTATTTTTGTTTGTTTGTTTCATCCTCTTTTTGCTTGTCCCGACGCCATCCTGAACTCAGGTCAAAATGAGTTTGGCTCATTCTCTCCCTGACAGGATGCCTTTAGTTTCCCCGATTTTGTTGTTGATTTTTTTTACATATTTAGAGCTTTTTGTAATGTATTATTGATATAAGCAGATTCGCGATCGTCGATAATGATTTTTCATGGTGTTGTGTAATTTTTAAATTACAAAGGAATTGATTTGTAAGACAGTTTCAAGGGAGCTATTTTTTCGCGGCTGTATTTACTGTGCAAACAACTCTAAATATGGCAAAAGTGTCACGTGATAATCAACCGTTTGGTTTCGGCGTTCGCTGAAGAAGACGATTTTTTTCTGTAGTGATGCAACCATATATTACGGTCTCCTTCCGGCAGCAGTCCCAAAATTTCGACTTATTTTGACCTTAGAACGATGTCTTTATCATAACTGTGAAGAACAGAACGGAGATCACTGTCGAAGTCGGCCAATCTGCAATCATTTTCGTCTCGCGAACACTGATCTCAAATTTAGATCAGTGCTCGCGAAAAAACATATGGGAGATAACTCTGTATTCCTAGTTTTTACATTTAGTCAAGTTTTGACTAAATGTTTTAACATGGAGGGGGAATCGAGACGAGGGTCGTGGTGTATGTGTGTGTGTGTGTGTGTGTGTGTGTGTGTGTGTGTGTGTGTGTGTGTGTGTGTGTGTAGGAGTATGTGTGCATGTTTGTCTGTCTGTCTGTCTGTCTGTCTGTACGTGTGTGTGTGTAGAGCGATTCATACCAAACTACTGGACCGATCTTTATGAAATGTTACATGAGATTTCCTGGGAATGATATCCCCGGACGTGTTTTTCTTTTTTTCGACGTCATATCCGGCTTTTTGTAAAAGTTGAGGCGGCACTGTCACACCCTCATTTTTCAATCAAATTGATTGAAATTTTGGCAAAGCATTGTTCGACGAAGGCCGGAGTTTGGTATTGCATTTCAGCTTGGTGGCTTAAAAATTAATTGATGATTTTCGTCATTACAAATCTGAAAATTGTAAAAAAAAAAAAATGTTTTTATAAAACGATCCGAATTTACGTTCATTTTATTTTTCATCATTTTCTGATTCCAAAAACATATAACTATGTTATATTTGGATTAAAAACAAGCTCTGAAAATTAAAAATATAACAATTATGATCAAAATTAAATTTTCGAAATCAATTTAAAAACACTTTCATCTTATTCCTTGTTGTGACAAATGGATTTGTACATAATTCAGTATTGGATGGTTTAAACAAATGTGTACAGATTGGCTTGCCATACTTGTAGTATCACGACTTGACGGCGTGACCTATTTTTGTAAGGCGTATCTCCATTGGCTGCGAGAGAAAAGAGGTTAGCTTTGTGGGGTGTGAACAGTAGAGCGTGCCTGACAGTCGCAGAGGACAGACGTGTTTTGACTGATGTCTACGCGTTGGGCTATAACGCTGCTCACCGAACACTGAGGTCGAACACCGTAAGACTTGTGTTGCGGAAGAATCATGAGTGGTTCTATGCTGTAAAGATACAGGTATTTATTGAATTGTATTTTGTTCAGTAATATTGACTGGTGAAATGACTGTGAGAGTCATGTTGTAAATTGGGTTGGAGAAGCGTAAGCCGCTGTGTCAGCCATTTTGAAAAGGAAGGTCGTATGTTCTTTTGGTAATGAAGTTACTTGTAAATGAGTTGGTGTAAATAATACAAGAGGCAAAGCCTTCAAGGCTCACGTATGTGAAACTATATGTTGTACACACACACACACACACATGAAGATGAGATTTTTTAACTTTGGAATTCTCATGCAATACATGTACAAGTAATGCATAGGAATAAATCTTAACACACACACTCACACTACATACTCGCATCACATATATTACAGCACACTTATGCACACTTTCAGTTTCAGAATTTATTCAATTACCTCTGTCAACTTCAGGAAACATTTTAAAATACGCAGACTAGACACAATGACTTCATGCACAAAGTCAATTTGTCTGGTTTTTATCAGAAGAGTTTTTGTGCTATGTATAGAACCTGTTCACCAAGTTTAGTGACGATCGGTCCGTTCATTCTTGAGATCTATATGCGAACACAAACAAACAAACAAACACATGGAGCGAATCCTATACACACCCCTATACCGGGGGTGTAAAAAAAGAAAGCACTCTAGTGGGGCCTGCGGTAACACTGGCAAGAACATATTTTACATACAAAAAGAAACACAAAACAAACATACAATAATGATCACACAACGGCGCAGATAATACAGCACGAGGTACCTGTGATGAAAGGACACCTGAACTAGCCCTAAATTGCAAGTGGCCTTTTACTTTTACAACAGGTAAATGTTTGTCAAGATCAAAGGGACTACAGAAATTGTCGTTTCATGGGGAGTGTCCATTCATCAGAGGGGCCTCACATTGCAGGTACCATGCAATGTACAGTAACAGTAACTTACCATAAGCATTTGCTCAACCACACACACACACACACACACATTCATGTGAAAACAGCACCTTGAAGTAAAAACAGTGGATTCCCCTTTTGAAAAATTGAGGGGGGGGGGGGGGGGTGTCCACAAAATGGGGGTTAATTTACAGAACAAGTCAGAAGATACGAAAAAAAATTCTGAGATGACACGGGATTGTGAAGAAGTCCAAATCAGGTGGTCTTAAAAAAGGGGCGGTTCCAATGCAGTGGCCTTTTAAGAGGAAGCTGAGACAAAATGTCCAATACAGTGGAACCCCCCTTCTAAGACACCCCTCTTAAAATGAAGCAAGTAAAAAAATGGGGGTAATTTTACACAGGATATGAACAGAAAGTCTGAGAAAACAAGGTCTTGGGGGGTCTTAAAAAGGGAGTTCTACTGTACCATGACTTGTAGTAGTACAGTTACCACTCCGTGTAAGTATTATCACAGAATACCATGACATTGTGCAATCTCCACCACCCCAGTGTTCAAGTAAAGTCACATTTCTCCTTGTGAAAACATCTCACAATCTCAGTCAAATCTAGCACGCTGTATTTGGTAAGAACATGCGTTGAATTTGTCACAGGCCAACATTCAAAATGCTGACTGCTTGCCAAAGCTAAAAGTCACTTTTACAAAACAAAGCTTTGTCATGTCTGAAAGTGAGACGGTGAGCCAAACATTTTTTATAAGAAATGTGCCTTTAAAATGATGGTTCATTCTTGAAAAGTCATAAAAAAGTCAAATATGGGAATCATTACACAAGAATCACACTCATTTGATCTTTTTCTAAAGACTCTTCCACACATGATACATTGCAGTGTTTTAGTGATGTGTAGTTCCTAGGCCTTGGTCTGTTTTCTATCACGTACACATACAGTGGAACACCCCTTTTAAGACTCCCTCCCTTTTAATAATCTGTTTTCTGACTTTCTGTTCATAACCTCTGTAAAGTTACCCCCAGTTTAAGACTCCCTCCTTCTAAGACCTCATTTTTTCCATTTTTGGGAGATATTACAAGGTGGGTTCAACTCACTTTTGAATCCAGGTCTAACTGACCTTTTCTTTTCTGTGTCTGGGAACAACCTGAATTTGAATGGGTTGGGTCTACCAGAATAATGAATGATTTGCCAGCACTGAAAATAATATTTTGATTAAATTTTGAAGGACGTTGGCAACTGACAAACCGCGAACTGGTGAATTATCTCCCCTAGACAGTGCCTGGTAAATTGCACACCATCTTTAGCCCTGGATCATGATCACAGGCAATGTTGAATACATTTTGAGAGGAGTTGCCAACTGAAAAACCGCTAAGTTAAGAATTACCTCCCCTTGGCAGTGCCCAAGGACGTATCACCTTAACTTACAAAATAAGATGAACTGATTTAAGTGATTCAAACTTCTAATTTTTGACAACAGAATGACAATACAGATATTGATTTGAAAACATGATACATATAGTGGGGAAAGGAAAGAAGATCATGTTATCCATGGGGTGATTTGTCCATGATCCAAGCCTTCACACCCAGAAGTCTCTCTGATGTGTCACTTGTCCTGTGGGTTACCAGCTCCACATGCAGGGAAGAATATGAAAGATTACACGGAATAGCCTTGAATTTCATCATCGTTTTCCTCACGCACAGTGTTAGGGTCAATGATAGCACAACACTTCATGCAGCATACCACAGTCCTCTCTAAATGATTCAGAAATGTCACCAATTTTGTTTGAGAGTACACTATCCGACATGTTTGGAAACCAGAGAATGGCAATGTCCACAAGGATGGAGCCTCAGCTCCAGGAGAAAATGAAGACATTTCTGTAGCAGCTGCTGTTGTTACCACTTCAGTTGTGTTGTCAGTCCAGGATTATGCCCAGCTACTTGTAGTTGTACTTCTGAACCAGGCAGGCTTGCCTGGCACTGATAAGCAGCGGGTCATGAGGGGTGGGTGGGGGTGTCGAGTGTCCTGCAATTTATTCCACCCCTGCTCTGTGCTTGCTGTCATCACTCGCCACCATGTCGTCATATCCTCAGATCTGTAACCAATAGCAGACATGCATATATAGCTGATAAAATTGTTTTCAAGTTCTTCTTCTTTAATCTTGAAACTGAGTTTTGTCAGGCTTCTAGCCATTCAAACTGTTCAGCATGGGAAACCCTGAAAATGTGCAAAACGCGCCAACTGACTTAGTTTGATGGTCAGACACCACCGACTGTTCAGTATGGGAGACCCTACCAGGCACCCTGCACATTAGCTGACTTAGCTTGATGGATTATGGAAGCACGCAAGCCACCCCACCACAACACGGTATCAGTTTCTGGGGGCAGTTACTTACCTCACATAAGTGACATGACTTTATTGTTCAAATGTATTGTCATAGTACAATTATACCACTTGACAATACCTGGAGACAACTTGACTATGATATTCAATTAATCAATTTTAAAAACAAAGCAAACACCTTAAACTTATGCGAAATTGACAGTTATAATACTCACTAGCCTAAAATTACAATTACTAAACAGACCACTGATGAAGCAACAACATGAAGCAAAATGTATCAACATATTTTATTTCCAAATCACACACTCAGCATACAGCAAAGCTATTTCGACGCTCCTTTTGTGTCCTGTGGGATCTGTACAGTTAGTCACTTGCAAGGACATGAACATTCATTTGAGTGTTATGATGAAAATACATCAAGCACAATGAACTATAAGCTCATCCAGGCATGTTGTGTGTTACTACTGTTACACCCCACAAACATCTGCAATACACTAATAAAGTTAGTGTACATAAAGGAGACACGAAGCATAAAGTCAAGTAAACATGATGATCCTCCAGATTCAGGGAGACTGTTGAAGATGATATCAAGCACTGACCTGTGGAGAAAACTTGATTATGACATCCATTCAATCAATAAATAAACAACAAACTACAACCAGAAAAGGATTTCATTTTCATTTTCATTTTCATTTTCATTACTTTATTGTCCCATCGCTGGGAAATTCGGGTCGCTTCCTCCCAGTGGAAAGCTAGCAGCAACGGTGTCGCGCTACCCAGGTGTCTGCGTGTTTAGGTGTATTCAGCCACCTGCACTTATGGCAGAATGACCAAGGTCTTTTACGTGCCATTGTGATGACACGGGGGTGGGACATGGCTTCCGTCTCTGGGTCTGCACATAAAGTTGACCCGTGTCCGTCCCGGCCCGAATTCGAACCTGCGACCTTCCGATCACAAGTCCAGTGCTCTACCAACTGAGCTACCGGGCCCTAAATTAAATTAAAAGCAAAAACAAGGAGTCAAATGTGTTCTGCTACTGATTCTTTATTTCCATTGCATTAATTTAAAATAAAACATGACAAATCTTATGCTCCTGTACATAACTTCAGATTTAGCGCCAATTAAAACACCAGACACAGAATCTAATTAACGCATCCACACCTAGTTGTGTCACTGTCATGGCTTGCATATCAAATTCTGCAACAAACAGAATATTAAGTGTGTCAATCTCTCAAAAATTCCATTTACAATGAAATTGACACCCAGCAGGGTTTGTGGTCCGAGTACCAGGATTCAAGTACACCTCCTAGTATTGCAGACTCAGGGAGATTGGTGAAGATCAGATCCAATACTGAGCCATAGTCTGTTGTGGGTTCAGTAATGAGCTGACGCAGACTGAATTCCTGACACAGCTGTTTGAGTGGTTTTGACAGTCTGTCAGAGGCATCACTGTTGAAGTCTCCTCCCATCACAACATAGGGGTGACTTGCTAATACCCTGTGAAGAATGGTCTCAAGTTCAGTACGCAGTGCGCTGGTTTTCACACCCGGAGGACAGTACACTCCCACTACACTCAGCCCTGCAATTCTGCTGCTGGCGTCAAGCACTGTAACTTCTATGCTGTGATTGCAACTTCGGCTTGTAGCTGTGTTGGAGGTAGACAGCAGACTGTCATCACGGATGTACACTATTGTGCCAGCATGTGGACGGTGAGTCTTGGTTGGGGCAGGGTTTCTGTCAAGAACTTTGAATTCAGGGAGACTGTAGTGCTGTGGTTCATCTTGTTTGTGTTCCCAGCTTTCAAATATGACCAACATTTCAGCTCGTAACAGATTTCTTTCAAGACGGAGATCTTCCATGTGCTTGTGAAGAGAGCGACTGTTGTGAAAACCTATCAGAAATCCAATGCTGGCAATCTGCTGTAGGTCGCTCACACACCACTCAATGGGCTTCTTCCGCAATCGTTCCATCTCGGTCTTGACATCAGGTGACACTCTGATTTTGTTTGGGTCAAAATCAAGAAGATGGAGGCCGCCCAGAGTTTTGGCTCTGCTGAGTGCCACATACACTAGATGGTGTTGTACCATACCCTGGAAAGACACCGCAACTTGCTCAAGAGTTGAACCCTGTGACTTGTGTACTGTGATAGCAGAGCAAGCTGTCAACGGAAACTGTTTACGAAGCACTGCAACATTTTCTCGTTTTCCAACACGAAACTGTTTGACGGCATGAAAGATGGGAGTCCATGTGGAGCTGATGGCCGGTGTGTAGAGTTGTTTATTTTGGTGGCGGGTCTTTTCACCAACACTCTCTTCATCAAACTCTATCCAGACAACGGACACATGTTCTGGCTTCTCACTGCCTTTGTGTCCAACCTGTCGTAAGGTGCCAGAAGCTCCATTCGTCAGACCATCACTGATGTCAACATTGTGCACCAACATGAATCTACCGCCCACTTTGAGAGTCAAGTGTGATGTAAGACTCTGCGTTTGCTGCACTGTCATATCACGAGCTTTGTGAAGTAACTCGGTTTTCAGTGCAACGCTGATGTCGCCCATCACACTGTCCTTGGCTTCCAGCAGAATCTCCGTAGACTGGAGAAGGGCAAGACTTCTGGTGTTTTGCTCAGTGACCAGACGACGGCTGGTGAACAGGTGAAGCATGTTGTCCGGGATACTGGATTTGACAACACGGGACTTGATGAGGCTTGCATCTTCTTTGGTGTGGCTTCCCTCCCTGATCCTGTTTAGAGCTTCAGCAAAGGTTTTGTCATCTTTCTGCCGCATCACCTGGGTCAACTCAAACATCTGGAACAGCTCCTGCCAGACAATTGGTGCTAGTGCTTCATATGGTCCACGACTTGGCTGAAATACCCAGCGATCCATGACTGGTCTCAGCTGGAATAGATCACCAACAGCAAGGACACTGACACCACCAAAGGGCTTGCTGCAACCCATCACTTGTTGCAGACGCTGACTGACAAAACCCAACATGTTGGCACCAACCATGGAAATTTCATCAATGATCACCAATCGCAATTCTGCTAGAGTTGACCGAAGTGTGTTCAAGCGACTGGCGTCAAGTTTCACGTAATCACTGAGACTCTGGTTTGCAGGGAGGCAGAAGGCTGTGTGTAGTGTCACACCTCTGATGTTATAGGCAGCCTTGCCTGTTGGAGCGGCAAGAAGTACCCGAAGGCAATCCGGATTGTCTCCAGGGCGACTGCTTAGGTAACGGACAAGAGCATGGTAAATAGCCAGAACACAACGACTCTTTCCCACACCTGCACCTCCAGAGAGAAAACAGTAGAAGGGTTCGCATGCAGATAGACTGCCACTACACTTTGTCTTCATCCAGTGCAGTATGTGATAGAAGAACGTTTGCTGACTGCAATTCAGTGATCTTACCATTGCATCAAATTCTTCATTTGGTATCCTGTTCACTATACGGTCATGGGTTATGTCAGATGTTGCGTGACAACCCAGGTCAAGACCAATGTCATACTGTCGGTGCTGTTCAGAGTCTGGTTGGAACGCTGCATTGATGGTACTCTCTGTGTTGTATTTCTCGTGGCGGCTCTCCATGTCTTGTGCTTGTGGAGCCACCCCATCCCATGCTTCCTCATCAATGCCATCCTTCTGCACCTGTTCCACAGCCTGGTCCACAGCAGTAGCATTGGTCTCAAACTTGCTGCTGACTTCAAACACTGTTTCTTTCATCTGTTCAAATCTCTCATGGCATGTCCCACACCCACCAATGATATCCTTGTCCTCGTTTCGCCATGGGATATACAACATCAGCTTCTCTCTGTAGTGGTTTTCTGAGTCAGACTCCAGAGAAAAGCGAACACAACGCAGAACTTTTGGTTTTCTCCGGTGGTGCAAGACTTTGCCATCAGGAAGTTTGTACAGGTGACCAGAAGAAGAGTCATTGTTCCAGATGTTGTCGGTTGCATCCTCCTCATATTCACCTTCAGGGAGGAAATCCTGTTCCTTCTTTTTCGTGTTCTTACCTGTTCTGCTGTTTGATCCTGCCTTTCTCATGTCGTACGAAGTAGCAAAGTCTGCAAGACAGATGTTTTCCAACTCCTTTGGTCTTTCAGAGTACCTGTCGATCAGGCTTGTGAGAGTCACATCTGTGTCCTCATCTTTCATTGCTTCAAGCATGGTGGAATTCTTGAGCAGACCAACTCGCTGGCAGGGGGGTGATGTGTTGACAAAAATCACATCCCTTGTGCATCGGGTCAAAGGCAGCTGCATCAGGAGGTAGACAGCTTCCTGAGCAGACACTTCGCAGTGGTTCAAAAACTTGTTCGCAATGTGTCTGACTTTTTGTTTGACACTCTGGTTGCCACGTTTTGCCTCATCATCAGCGTGTTTTAGAAGATCGCTCATGCCACGCTGGCTCTTGCTGATGTATGTCACAATGTACATTCCACAGGCATACTCATCGAGGACAAATTGCACATCTGTGTTGGCCATCCGCACCTGAGCGAGAATATCATTTCTGCTGTTCATGCGTGTCGCTGATGGTTCGCGTCGCAAAAAGATCTTGGTGCTGTCAAGGTCAGAACGAAGTGCAAGGATGTACTGATTCTCATCAATGCCGACTCGTGCCAGAAATTCTTCAAAAGAAATGTTCTCACCCAGTTTCAACTGGCTAAGTTCTCTTTTGATGGTTCTCAAGTTTTCTGTGATGCCAGAATTCTCCTTTGCTTCAGACTGAGTCAGTGGACGGAGCATCATAGTTTTTGACATGGGAGGGAGAGGAAAACCAAACCTGCACACGTGTTTTCCACCTTTCTTGCATGACTTGGAATGCTTGTGTTCATGCAGGCTCGAAACGTCCTTCAACTCACCCTCTTCATGCCTCTGACATGTCAAGTGTTTATCAAGAAATGCCACCACATCTTCGTCAGAGTCTGTATCAGCCTTTGGTGCATCTTCAACCCAGATCATACAGTGAATGTGAGGGGACCCCCGCTGCTGAAATTCTACTCTGAAAAAGTGGTCCGTCACTTTTCCAAGAGGCTGCAGATCACTCATGATGACTTTTCTGAACAAGACCTGAACTCTGTAGTCAAAGTGACGAGCGCAAGTCACAGGATCTTTTTGTATAAGCTGCGACTTCTCCTGCCAGGTCAGGTTCTCAAGGTCATCATCAGTGGGGTCTACACTGTGCTCCATGCGGTAGAGGACACGGAGAAGATCAAGCCACCTTGTTTCAGCAGCAGAAAATGTAGCAAAGAAAGTTGGTCTACCAAGCTGCCTAATCATAGCAAAGAGATCCTTCTGTTTCGCTTGCCAGTACGGGGGAGAGGATCGCAGTGTTTTGAGGACACGATACCCTTGATCCTGGCGCAGAAGATCTTCAATGGCACCATCTTTCCTCAACTGCCCTGCAGTATGGCCTGTCTTTGCTCCTTTCACTTTCCGAAGTGCTGTTGTGGCTAAATCTCGAATCTGTAACATCTGTAGTTTCTTCAACTTGAAAAAGATGTTTGCAATGGAGTGGGCAGCACGCCGGTCAGCACTTCTTAGCTCAGCCTTGCAGATCTTACTGTAGGTGAGGGGCTTCATTCGATCACTGTTATCAACACGTCGTTGGCCGCAAAATATGGTTGGAAAGGATTTCTCCTCACAATCTTTGTCCATGAACAGACCAAGTGGATGTTTGCCTTCACCTGGTGCTATGTTCAGTGCCGCCTGGCCATCAGTTGTAAAGTCGTTGGGGTGGAGAAGGGTGTCACGACAGCCACCTCCCAGTTCTGCCTCTTGACTGGTTTCGACCCATTCTTTGTCTTCATCATCTTCCCCAGTGTCATCTTTGTCATTAGCAGCTATGTTTTCCTCCGGCCACTCCTGAAACAAATCTGCATACTCTTCTGGCAGATTACCATCTTGGTCTTGTTCTGGTTTCTTGTCTTTCACTGTGCCAGAAGCTTGATCAGTTACCAAGTGCTCAGGGCCTTGTGACGGTACATTAGAACATTGCTTCACAGCATCACATTCAGGTTGTTTGCCTTTGTCACATGAGTGAGCATGGTTGGTATTCTCACTTTGGATACAACTATCATCATCTGCACTGTTGATTCTGAACTCTACCGACTCTGCTCCCTCCCACTCTGGCTTGAACCAAGAAGGATCAAGCTTAATGCCCTCTTCTCTGAACAGGACACTGTTCCCAATCAACCACTCCGCAGCAGCAAAGATCTTCCCAGGCCTCACATTTTCAAAGTGGTAGGAGGACTTGTAGCGCAAGCGTCTCTTCAACTTCAAGGCAATTGTCTCTGTCTCTTCGAATCGCCTAGGTAATGAAGTCACCATAGCTGGCACATCCACGGGCACATTTACTACATTTCCTCTAATACCAAACTGATGGTCGCAGCCAAGCTCTCGCATCTGCATGAAGGGAATTCGTGGCGATATACACCGTTCCTCCAGGGTTGTGAGACCTTTGAGTGGAGGTGGAATTGCCGGGAATCCAAGACCATTTCTCACAGCTAAATTGGGCAGCACAGTTTTGCTCAAACTGGAGAGACATGTGGAACATATCCACTCAGTGTCTTGGAAGCTTTTTGTTCCTAACAGAACCTGCTCTATAATGGAAGACTTAACACCCTTGTTCTGGAGAGATATAGCAGAGGGAGCAACACTCACTGAGTGTTTGTAGAAGAGACCATTACAGCATGTACATATGAATGAAGGTCCGTGACTAACATTGGACTGAAAGACCTTCTTGATGTCATCGACCGTCAAGCAACCGCTTTTTGTGGTCAGTTTGTCTCTTGCTGCTCGCACCTTAGCTTGATAAGCTTCTCTGTGTCTGTATAAAGGACAACGCCTTCTCTTCACTTTCCTCAATCTGTCACTCTCCGATTCCTTTCGCCTGTAGTTTCTATTCTGTCTTTGTTCTGCTTTCCTTTGCCTGTCTTTTAGGGCCTCTTTCTCTCTGTACTCTTCACTACCTCTCTTTGTTGCCATTCTCTGTCTGGTTCTACCCGTTTCTTTCTGGCTATACTCTTTAGTGGCTCTCTTTGTTGCCATTCTCTGTCTGGTTCTACCCGTTTCTTTCTGGCTATACTCTTTAGTGGCTCTCTTTGTTGCCATTCTCTGTCTGGTTCTACCTGCTTCTTTCTGACTGTAATCCTTATTGGCTCTCTTTGTTGCCATTCTCTGTCTGGTTCTACCTGCTTCTTTCTGACTGTAATCCCTATTGCCTCTCTTTGTTGTCATTCTCTGTCTGGTTCTACCTGCTTCTTTCTGACTGTAATCCCTATTGGCTCTCTTTGTTGCCATTCTCTGTCTGGTTCTACCTGCTTCTTTCTGACTGTAATCCCTATTGCCTCTCTTTGTTGTCATTCTCTGTCTGGTTCTACCTGCTTCTTTCTGGCTGTACTCTTTAGTGGCTCTCTGTTTGGCTATTCTAAGTCTGTTTCTTTCTGCTTCTTTCTGGCTATACTCTTTAGTGGCTCTCTGTTTGGCTATTCTAAGTCTGTTTCTTTCTGCTTCGTTCTGGCTATACTCTTTAGTGGCTCTCTGTTTGGCTATTCTAAGTCTGTTTCTTTCTGCTTCTTTCTGGCTATACTCTTTAGTGGCTCTCTGTTTTGCCATTCTAAGTCGGTTTCTTTCTGCTTCTTGTTCTCTGAACTCTCCACTGCATCTTCTCTTTGCGATTCTTTCTTTGCCTAGGTGTGCTTCCTTGTGCCTATATGCCTGCCTAAGTCTCCTCTCACCTTTTCTCAACCTATTTTCAGCTGACTCTTTCTGCTTGTACTCTTGGTTTTGACGCAGTTTCTGCATTGTATTTCTGCGGTTCACAAGTGTCACTGTTGTATGAGATACGAGTGGCTTCTCAGCACCTTCACACTCTGCTGCTGCAAGCACAGGTACATTAACTTGTTGATGTTGGCATGACAGCACTGGTCCGTCAGATGGAAGATGGACGTCAGTCACAATTTCATAATGGGTATTGTTGAGGTGGTTGATGTAAATGCACTGTGAACTCACATGGGTCTGTGGAGCAATCAGTGTTGGATCATGTGTGTGCCAGGCACTCTGCCCGACTACATTGCGATAAACACAGATTCTGGTGTTGAGCATGAGGGCTGCACTGTAAATCTCCACTTCTGTTGCCCACGTCCCTGAATTCCGCATGCCCGACCTGGTCAGATAGGACGCGGCTGTCAGCCCTTGTTGTTGCAGGAGAACATGCTCAATTCGATATGTGTGTGCAGACTGTGTCATGAAATGGCAGACTGCAGCTCGAAGTTGGAGATGGTACTCTTCACACCCAGTCACGGCAAAGCTCAGGCAGCGGAAAAAACAATTACCATCTCCACCAACCCTTTTAAAATTTTTTGGTGCTCCAGCCGGAAGCACCTGATCTGACGAAGGCAGAGCAAGCTTCAAAGGCAAAGTGAACTGGCGACATTTGTCTAACTGCCACTGGCAGTGTACAGGGTTGAATGTGATACCATGTTGCTCAATAGCTTTAACCTGATTATCCTGTGAATCTGAACAATTGTGTGACTGAAGGCGCTGGAATGATGAAAACACTTTGCCACAAGAAGTACACTTAGAGCATTTATGTTTCAATAGCCTAACACGGCTACTGAACAATTTCTGGCAGTCTACACACTGCACAACCGAGTCCATTCTGAGGAGCAAATATTCCAAGTAAAAAAAAAGCAGAAAAATCGGGCAGCACCCCCCGGACTGGAAACTACTTTCAGAACCGAGACAAAATATTTTAAGTACCAAAATTGCACAAAAAATTGGGCAGCACCCCCGGGCCTGGAAACTACTTTCAGAACCGAGACGAAAAATATTCTAAGTACATGTACCAAAATCGCACAAAAAATCGGGCAGCACCCTCGGGCCTGGAAACTACTTTCAGAACAGAGACGGAAAATATTCTAAGTACATGTACCAAAATCGCACAAAAAATCGGGCAGCACCCCCGGGCCTGGAAATCACTTTCAGAACAGAGACGGAAAATATTCTAAGTACATGTACCAAAATCGCACAAAAAATCGGGCAGCACCCCCGGGCCTGGAAACAACTTTCACAACAGACAAAAACTATTCCAAGTTCCAAAAACGCAGAAAAAGCGGGCAGCACCCCTGGGCCTGGAAACTACTTTCAGAACAGACAGAAAATATTCTAAGTTCCAAAATCGCACAAAATCGGGCAGCACCGCGGGGCCTGGAAAATACTTTCAGAACCGAGACAAAAAATATTCTAAATTCCAAAAACGCAGATAAATCGGTTTACAATGCTAGGCCCTTGCCTGGAAACCACTTTCAGAACAGAGACGGAAAATATTCTGAGTACCAAAATCGCACAAAAAATCGGGCAGCACCCCCGGGCCTGGAAACTACTTTCAGAACAGAGACGAAAAATATTCTAAGTTCCAAAATAGCACAAAAATTGGCAGGACTCTTTCAGATCCGAGATGAAAAATATTCCTAGTTCCAAAATCGCAGAAAAATCGGGCGGCACCCCTAGGCCTGGAAACTACTTTTAGAACAGAGACTATAAAAATATTTAAGTTATAAAATCGCAGAATAATCGGGCAGGACCCTAAGGCCTTGAAATTACTTTCAGAACAGAGACGAAAAATTATTCAAGTTCTAAAATCGCACAAAAATCAGGCAAAACTCTTAGGCCTGTAAACTACTTTCAAAACCTAGACGAAAAATATTTTAATGATGTCTGAAAAGTTAGAATATTAGTAATAGTATAAAGGTAGGTACTCACAAAGATGTTGCTCGTGCAGAAATCCAAAAATATGCTGAAGATCAAACTGTCAGGCTCATGATTGTCCAGGTGGCAGAAATCGAAGAGGATGATGATGCGCTGAAAATAAAAATGTAATTGTACTTTAAACTTGGTCAGGTTTGTCTGAGCGCAGGAGATGACTGTCTTTTTGTCTGAAATCGCATTCAATCTGATGTTCAAAAGAAACAATGGTTAAGCATAAACTGACAATGCAATGATGCACTGAAGTTGCGTGAAGCAATATAAAAACATTCAGTTTGCAGTCACGCTAGTTCATTTTCAGAACCACTAGCCAACTAGTGCAAATTGATTTTGACTTTCAGGGCTGCATAAACTACATTGCCAAGCACTACAAACCGTCCTAACCCAAAAGTATGGAAACAAAGTCTTATCTGACCAATGCATGTACTAACAGTTAATTTATTAACTTGATAATTAAGTAGAAGTGCATTGCCAAGGCACCGCATATCCCCCCCCCCCACGAAGGACAAATCGCCCCTTTCTCTCACACAAACACCCCACACACACACACGCTCAAACCACGTCACACACAAACTCACTCACACACACATCATCCATGCACACAATGTATTATTTATAAGCGGGGGTTCTGCAAATAATCAGTTTCAAGTTTGACAATGTGGCCTTTCTTTACAAGAAACGACGCTTCGGATCAATAGTAGGTATCAATAAAATCGATCACACTCAGAACAGCAAATATTCCAAGTTAAAAAAAAGCAGAAAAATCGGGCAGCACCCCCCGGACTGGAAACTACTTTCAGAACCGAGACAAAATATTTTAAGTACCAAAATCGCACAAAAAATCGGGCAGCACCCTCGGGCCTGGAAACCACTTTCAGAACAGAGACGGAAAATATTCTAAGTACCAAAATCGCACAAAAAATTGGGCAGCACCCCCGGGCCTGGAAACTACTTTCAGAACCGAGACGAAAAATATTCTAAGTACATGTACCAAAATCGCACACAAAATCGGGCAGCACCCCCGGGCCTGGAAATGACTTTCAGAACAGAGACGTAAAATATTCTAAGTACATGTACCAAAATCGCACAAAAAATCGGGCAGCACCGCCGGGCCTGGAAACTACTTTCAGAACCAAGACAAAAAATATTCTAAATTCCAAAAACGCAGAAAAATCGGCTTACAATGCTAGGCCCTTGCCTGGAAACCACTTTCAGAACAGAGACGGAAAATATTCTGAGTACCAAAATCGCACAAAAAATCGGGCAGCACCCCCGGGCCTGGAAACTACTTTCAGAACAGAGACGAAAAATATTCTAAGTTCCAAAATAGCACAAAAATCGGCAGGACTCTTTCAGATATATCCGAGATGAAAAATATTCCTAGTTCCAAAATCGCAGAAAAATCGGGCGGCACCCCTAGGCCTGGAAACTACTTTTAGAACAGAGACTATAAAAATATTTAAGTTATAAAATCGCAGAATAATCGGGCAGGACCCTAAGGCCTTGAAATTACTTTCAGAACAGAGACGAAAAATTATTCAAGTTCTAAAATCGCACAAAAATCAGGCAAAACTCTTAGGCCTGTAAATTACTTTCAAAACCTAGACGAAAAATATTTTAATGATGTCTGAAAAGTTAGAATATTAGTAATAGTATAAAGGTAGGTACTCACAAAGATGTTGCTCGTGCAGAAATCCAAAAATATGCTGAAGATCAAACTCTCAGGCTCATGATTGTCCAGGTGGCAGAAATCAAAGAGGATGATGATGCGCTGAAAATAAAAATGTAATTGTACTTTAAACTTGGTCAGGTTTGTCTGAGCGCAGGAGATGACTGTCTTTTTGTCTGAAATCGCATTCTATCTGATGTTCAAAAGAAACAATGGTTAAGCATAAACTGACAATGCAATGATGCACTGAAGTTGCGTGACGCAATATAAAAACATTCAGTTTGCAGTCACGCTAGTTCATTTTCAGAACCACTAGCCAACTAGTGCAAATTGATTTTGACTTTCACTGTTTCAGGGCTGCATAAACTACATTGCCAAGCACTACAAACCGTCCTAACCCAAAAGTATGGAAACAAAGTCTTATCTGACCAATGCATGTACTAACAGTTAATTTATTAACTTGATAATTAAGTAGAAGTGCATTGCCAAGGCACCGCATATCCCCCCCCCCCCCCCCCACGAAGGACAAATCGCCCCTTTCTCTCACACAAACACCCCACACACACACACGCTCAAACCACGTCACACACAAACTCACTCACACACACATCATCCATGCACACAATGTATTATTTATAAGCGGGGGTTCTGCAAATAATCAGTTTCAAGTTTGACAATGTGGCCTTTCTTTACAAGAAACGACGCTTCGGATCAATAGTAGGTATCAATAAAATCGATCACACTCAGAACAGACGGAAAATATACCAAAATCGATCACTTTTCTGACTTAAAAACTGGTCAAACGTGAGAAAATATTTTGGAGATACTAACACGACAAATATTACGTGTAAATGCTTTGTTTTGAGGTCGGGCGCGGTCGATTGTGGTTGGGAGCGATCGCCGGGCACGCACGGTCATGCGGTAATTAGTCAGACCGACACAGTTTAGGGGCACACACGCTCAAACCACGTCACACACAAACTCACTCACACACACATCATCCATGCACAAAATGTATTATTTATAAGCGGGGGTTCTGCAAATAATCAGTTTCAAGTTTGACAATGTGGCCTTTCTGTACAAGAAACGACGCTTCGGATCAATAGTAGGTATCAATAAAATCAAGTGTAAGTTGTAACACATGTATGTTTAGATGATTTTGACTCGGTCATCATTGTGGATTGACACTTCAATCCGACCTCAAAGTTTCACATGTTAATGTGTAAGTGCAATCTCAACCACATAATCATTGACCCTCACCACCTTATTCTGTTCACCGACTCAGGGCCTAGCATTAGAAAAAGAGAGTTCAGCTTACAAACTACAAAGGTAGGGGTCTGTGGCAACACCCCTGGAATTTGAAGAGGTTTTGTGATTTTGCATCTAAAACTAGCCCAAAACTAGTTGTAAATGTAAGTACAGTAACATGTACCAGTATTCAGTTTTTTTGCCTGAAACTAAAAATGCCTACCTTCTTCAAACAAACAGGGCACTCCGACCTCGAAGTTTCACATGTTAATGTGTAAGTATTAAATAAATAAAGCATAGTTCTATCTGAAACAGCAAAAAAGTGCAATCTCAACCACATAATCATTGACCCTCACCACCTTATTCTGTTCACCGACTCAGGGCCTAGCATTAGAAAAAGAGAGTTCAGCTTACAAACTACAAAGGTAGGGGTCTGTGGCAACACCCCTGGAATTTGAAGAGGTTTTGTGATTTTGCATCTAAAACTAGCCCAAAACTAGTTGTAAATGTAAGTACAGTAACATGTACCAGTATTCAGTTTTTTTGCCTAAAACTAAAAATGCCTACCTTCTTCAAACAAACAGGGTGCCGAACAAACACAGTATCACTCAATGTCAGCAATGCCACTCCTTGTCTTGAAGTTGTTAAAAACTGTACACACTGGGCATGTCTTTAGCGCAAAATATGTCCTTCACTTGCTAGAGCCACAAAACACCCACACAGAGGATGCTCGTCCGCCTCGTGCGATGACAGACCCAGGAAGTGCTTGCTCAAGCAAGCTGTCAAACCGATTGAGAAACGGCGCACAAAGCGAGAGCTGGGGCTGTTTTGGGGTAAGCTTATACAGTTTGGGAATAACAGGTTTTTGCATTTCGTACACCAAATCGAGTTTCGCGTAGAGATGTCATTTCGTCGTAAACAGTGCACCGAACGGTGCACAATGCTAGGCCATGGTTCCCCCGCCGAGCAGCTGGCGACTATAGTAGGCTAGTCTCAGATCGGCACCGCTCAAGTTTGTGAGCCTTCGAACGGATCACAATATTTTCCTGTCGAGCCGCAATTTTAGAAGGGGAAATTCAGTAAATTCTTAACCCTAAGGCAATTCGGCGGCAGGCACGCGCTTGGCGCCCTCAAATGTTCCTACCGTGACGGCTACAGGCCGGGTTTCACCCTTCTGTATCTAGAAAAAAACACAGGAACTCCACTAAATGAACTCCACTGACACTGAAGTTAACTGAGAATCCTCCCCCCCCCCCCCCCCCAGGGCACACACACTTTTCAAGTGGTTGACATGCTAACAAATACCGTGTACTCACAAAAATCGAAGAGCGAAACAGAACTCGTCTAGTACGCCGCAGCCATATGATGTAAAAGGCACGCTATCCCACAATTCCAGAAAACCGTGCCGGTTTGACTAATCATAAGCTTACTGCGCGACGTAATGATATTTTGTTGTTGTCAGTTCAAAATACACCATAACACCCTTATCGATCACTTTTCTGACTTAAAAACTGGTCAAACGTGAGAAAATATTTTGGAGATACTAACACCACAAATATTACGTGTAAATGCTTTGTTTTGAGGTCGGGCGCTGTCGATTGTGGTTGGGAGCGATCGCCGGGCACGCACGGTCATGGGGTAATTAGTAACGAGACCGACACGGCAGTTCAGGGGCTCTGCTGCCGATCTTGAAATTCACATAAATCTAACCAAGAACAACTTGAAGACATCCAATCATTACAGGCATTTTAGATCTACTAATTTTACTAGCACTGTGTCATCCGTGTCTGCTGAAACTGATAAAACAAAATATAAAATACCGGTGACACAAGTGGAAAACACTAGATCTGTCTGTACTTACCGGGACTGCCGTCGATACTCCGCTTTCAACAGCTCTTCCTCGCGCCTCGCGCAGATGATTGGAAAAAAAACGCTGTGCAGATCAAACTGTAGGAACTCTCACTTTGGTATCTTCTTTAGTCTATTTTTCTGGAGCTTAGAAACCGAACCCGGTGAAATCTTGTTCCCCGATTCGGCGAATGCAGAGGTGAGACTGAGTGAATCTGTGTAGGCTACCACAATCCCTCGCGCGACCCCTGACCTGATCTTGACCCCCTAACCTGGTCTACAAACCAAACAGGACACAAACCAGTCAACTGCTTGTACCCCTTCAAAACCCCCCACCACCCGGTTTCTTTGGATACACGCTTTAACTACACACATGCCGACACAATGTTGACCATTGCTTCAATAATTTGAAGATGGTGCTTGAAAATTAACCAGGTGAAATGAGTATTTCGGTGTTTAGCCAAAAATGTTAAAGTTTCTACCACAGACATACACACATACATACATACGCACGCACGCACGCACGCACGCACGCACAGACAGACAAAGTTTATCATCGCATAGGCTACACTTACGTGAGCCAATAACCGCATAAGTTAGTGGACGGATAGTTGAACAGTATTGAGAAAGAATAGCCGTGTTATTTCGTAGAAACGTTTATCTAAGAATTGAGACTTATGGTAGCCTAAACTTTTTACGCAGCACCCCGGTCGGAGTGACGGATGGCACCACTCGACAGCGGGAGAGAGAGAGACGGGCATTCCCTCCTTAGCGCTACGAATCGTTGATTGTGGGCGCAGGGTTGTAACAGCGCTGGAGTACTGGAAACTGGTGGAGCCGCACCCCATAGCCACCACGAGCGGTATTTCGTCGTGGGTGGTATGGATCCAGGGTATGTACCCGCTTAATATTGTGGAGTCACTGTATGTGTGAACTGCCACCGAAGGAACATAATCGTAGGATTGTGGAGTCACTGTATGTGTGAACTGCCACCGAAGAAACAATCGCCAGAAAGATTGTGTGAGACGAAGACGTCGTCAACTAAGTATTACGTGACAAGTGATGTGCGTAAAGTGACACTGTGTTAAGCAGGAACCCTAAACGTTAAAGGAAATGTGTGAAACGAGAACTTCATCTAACGTGAGACAGTTAGTCTCCGACGTGTGTTAAGATATTATTCTTCTTATATATGAATGCAAGTGATTTGTAGAATGCATGAGAAATAACATATTTGTATTGTTGTGTTGATGTTTCAATACAGGTACGACGGCAAAGAGCATTAACTGTGTTTAGTCTTTGTGCCTTGTTTGAGTGTTGTGTGTGAGTAACAGTTAGTTAGTAAACAGAGCAGAGCACGCATATTTTCTGATACAGCATAAATACACACAGACACTTACCTGAAAATTCATCCGTAACATTTGGTGACCCCGATTTTCTCTGTGTTAGGTAAAAAAATGTAGTTGTTTCCCTTGCATTGCTAAATTGAAATTTTTCCCCAGTGTTAGTCTTTGAGATATTTTTTGGGGGGTAGGTCAAACACAAACAGGTTTTCGTAAGATTTGAGTGATTGTGTTGTTGATGTCTTGTTTTGTATTTAGACCGTCTCCAGTTTTACGGTAGTGCTTATTGTATAGTTCTGAGCACTGAGGGATTAACTTCATTTTTCTTCCTGTGGGGTCTGTCAATTCTTTTTCTTTGCTCTTTTCTGTACTTTCAGTTTTGTAAAATATTTGTAAAATATTTTCTTTCTGCTTTGGAATAGGGAACTATCTTTCGTTTGTAACCCTTTGCCCTTATTTTAAATTGTGAATTGTTTGCCTTTGATTAATTTTTTCATTTAAGTTGTTTGGTTTTCCTGACTTTGAAATTTTGTGTTTATGTTGAAAAAAAAATGTTGGATTGATTAGGTTTGTTGACTTTGTGGAACTTGATTAGGTTAATTTCATTAGTGGTTGTATATAGAGTTGGTCTATATTTAGTGGAAGTTTTTTCATGTGGTTTGCTATTTAAAACTTAATCTGGTATAGATTGTGTACTTTGAACATTTTTTAGTTTAATTTATTGTGCTGTTTGGAGTGATTGTTTCACTTCATACTTTTTTGGAATTTGTTCTTGTTTGCCTCCAACTACATTTTTTTTGTGTCGGTTGGACTTCATTTATTTGGAGTTTAGTTTTCTAGTGTTGTATTTGGATTGTTTTGATATTATTCCTGGATATTTAGTTGTTGTTTTAGGTGACTGGAACTTTGTAATATTTTGAATTCTTCTTACAAATTAAGGTTTGTGTTTGGTTGTTATGTTTGTACTTGTATACATGTTTTGAAACAAGATTTGACTTCATTGACTGGGTATCTGACTTTAATTGTTGGATTTTTTGCGTGAGATTTACGCCAACACGTGTTTGATATGGTCTTGTGTTGACTAATCTATCTTGTGCCAGATTTTGTGTGGTACTTGACAGTTTTCAAGGATTGCTTGAACTTGCATTATTGTTTGAAACTTTTTCAATTTTTTTCTCTAAACTTGGACATATTTTAGTGTGACTTTGATAGTTCAAAGCTTGCACTATGGAGAACGATGATGATTATGATGTGTTGTTTGACAAGTTTGTTAAACAGGCAGAGACTCTGGGTCTTGCTGCAGAAAAACGTGAGAAATACGTGAAAGAATGTTTTGATCGTTTGGAGAGAAAACGAGAAAAAGATGACAAGCAAAAAGAAAAAGAAATGGAAGAAAGACAAAAAGAAAAAGATAGGGAAGAAAGACAAAACGAATTGGATAGACAGAAAGAAAGGGAAGATGTACAAATTGAAGAAAGTCGAAGACAAAAAGAATTGGAACGAGAAGAAAGAGAAAAAGATAGAGAACACCAGTTGAAGCAAAGAGAACTTGAGATTAAACAGGCGGAAATTAATGCTGGGTCGCGTACACCGCAAAATGGTCGGGATTCATACCCTAGTGTTGGTGCTCGTCCTGTTTATCCCAGGCTTCCTACGTTCAGAGAACAACAAGATGATATTGATTCATACTTGTTCAGGTTTGAGACTCATGCAAAAACTCTGGGTTGGGAAGAATCAAAATGGATCACTTACTTGACTGCACTGTTAGAAGCTAATGCGTTAAACCTGTACCATAGCCTTGCTGCTGCAGAAGATCTGACATATGAGTGTCTTAAAGAAAACTTGCTGAAAAAGTTCAGTGTACGTCAGAAACGTTCAGACAAAAACTCAGAAATATTCGACCAAGCGAGAAAGAACCATTCCAGACATTTGGAATAGAGTTGCAAAGGTTGTTTGACCGTTGGGTTGCGCTATCAGGAATACCAAAAGATATTAATGGTTTGACAAACTTGATTTTGGGAGAACAGTTTCTTGAAAGTGTATCAGCCGACTTGGCGACGTTCATACGTGAACGAGGTCTAGTTACTCTGGATGAAATGGTCAAAGCTGCCGAAAGTTACCGTTTAGCGAGACCGGGAAAAAACTTATCACGCAAGTCTGGTCCTACCATTTTCTCTGCGGGTTCGTGTGTTCAGGGAGAGTATGCGGCCGCTGCTTTCTCGCAGGACAATAATCACAGAGGTGGTCAGCAGTCACGTGGGTTTGGCTCTGGTTTTACTAGACGTGTTGGTAACCGGAATAACTGGAGCTATGGAAGAGGTACTTCTGACGCTCAGGCACATTCACAAGGTGATGCGTACAGTACTCGTGGAAGTAGACGTAGTCGTGCAGGTGGTCGTAGAGGTGGCTCATTCCAACGGAGTGGAGATTCTTGTATCTTATGTTTTAAGAAAGGACATTGGGCAGTACAGTGTCCATGGCGGCACAGTACAGACCCTTGCAAGAGATGTGGTGTTGGAGGTCATGACAAGAGAACGTGTCCGTTTCTGATAGCTAGATCAGGTATGGGAAACACGCAGAGCGAGTCAGGAAATGCAGTTGTTCCAGATGTCGGTTGTTTGGTTACACAGGTGGTGGGAAGTCTGCATTTAGATCACGGTTGTGTCAACGACATTGCGTGTTCAGTACTCCGTGACACAGGTGCTACGATTTGTGGAGTTCGTAGTCGATTGGTGTCAAAAGATCAGTTTGTCAGCGGTACTGTCGCCTGTAAGACGTTTGGTGGAGAGATACATACATATCGCCAAGCGAAAGTGATGGTTCAGTCAACTTATTATTCAGGAGAGTTGGTTTGCTGTGTCCTGGATGATCCTGTGGCTGATTTGATCATAGGGAACATTCCGGGGATTTCGGAAAAGGTGCCAGAGTGTTCTCCTGTTGTTGAGAGGGTTGCAGCTGTGACTACTCGTGCGCAGGCAAAGAGACGAGATCTCCCTCAAAAACCTTTGGTTGAGGTAATTGAGGATTTGACTGTGTCGCGGGATGAACTCATTCGGTTCCAGACTGAGGATAGCAGTCTGAAAGGTTGTTTCTCACTTGCTGTGAGTGGAGAATCAAAGTCAGTGGGGGCTGCGACATATTGTTTCTACAAGGAAAGTGGTGTTTTGTACCGGCAGTACCAAGCCAAAGACAAAGTTTTTTGTCAGGTGGTGGTTCCAGAGAACTTGCGTTCGTCTGTGATGGTGACTGCACATGACCAGTTACTGGCGGGATATTGTGGCATTCGGAGAACGTTGTCGAGAATTCTTGGCAAGTTTTTTTGGCCAGGTGTTTTTGCTGACGTGGCTCGGTATGTGAAAAGTTGTGATGTTTGTCAGAAGACAGTGTCAAAAGGGAAGGTTTCTCCTGTCCCACTGGTGGCCATGCCACAGATATCAACTCCGTTTGAGAGAGTTGCCATTGACCTTGTAGGTCCGCTATCTCCCCCTTCTGAAGAAGGCCATAGATGCATTCTAACCTTGATTGATTTGGCTACAAGATTTCCGGAGGTAGTTCCCATGAAGGAAATCACTTCAGTAGCTGTTGCTGAAGCTCTTCTGTCCATCTTTGCCAAATTAGGGTTTCCAAAAGAAATTTTGTCTGATCAGGGTTCGCAGTTCAACTCTGAACTCATGAAACAGTTTCATGCGTTGTGCGGTACTCGTGCTGTGCGAACTTCGCCATATCATCCACAGGCGAATGGGACTGTAGAGAGATTTCATGGAACTCTGAAAGCGATGTTGCGAAAAGTTGTCCATACGCAGCCGAAAGCATGACATCGCTATTTGCCAGCGTTACTGTTTGCATGCAGAGAGCTTCCATCTGAAAGCACAGGTTTTAGCCCTTTTGAGCTCATGTTCGGTCGCTCACCGAGGGGTCCCATTTCTTTGATAGCAGATTCGTGGACTCAAGGTCCGAATGCTGATGATGCTGAGGCAAAACCTATCTATGCGTATCTGTTTGAACTAAAAAACATCATTGCAGAAACGGGTGAGTTAGCAAAACAAAACTCAGCAGAATCTTCCAAGCGAGGGAAGAAATACTTTGACAGGCGTGCGAGGCAGCGTACATTTGATGTTGGGGACGAGGTGTTAGTCTTACTGCCTACTAATACCAACACACTACTGATGACATGGTCTGGTCCATACCAAGTTCAGGAATGCTTGCATCCAGATTACAAGATCCTGGTAAGAGGTCGATCTAAGATCTTTCACGCGAACATGTTGAAACAGTATTTGCGGCGAGGCGTTAGTGCTGTTGGGACATGGCAGGATTGTGATACGTCAGTGTCGGGAGGCAAGTGTGTCCCTTGGAACTCGATCACTACTTTCAGGGTTTCGACCGTCTCTGATAGTGTCCCTGGAAAAGCAAAGAGGACTGTTTTACCAGTCTACGGACCAGAGAGACCTCCATTAATGGTAGCTGATACCATTGCTGTGGTACAAGATGAAGATGATTTTACTTCGTTACCTACCTTGTCCGTTCCCATGTCATCTTCCATGAAAGATGAAGACATATCGTCCATAGACTTTGACAAAGGTCTCTCAGAGATGCAGAAATCGAGTCTTCATGATGTATTTTCTGAGTTTGCTCAGATTTTGACAACTTCACCAGGTTCATTCAGTGGAGATCTCTTTCTTGATGTCGATCTGACCACTGATGTGCCAGTACGACGACGTGCATATGATTTACCATTCTCTTCGAAGGAAGTGGTTGAAAGAGAGTTGCAGACTATGATCGACTTAGGAGTGATTGAAAAGTCCAAATCTGCATATTCAGCTCCTGTGGTTTTGGTAAAAAAGAAAGATGGTGCGTGTCGATTTTGCATTGATTACAGAGCTCTGAACAAAGTGACTGTGTTTGACGCAGAATCTATAAACCACTCACTTACATACAGACGTGTCGGTTCAAGAACGCGAGAGTTTTGCGATGGTCACTCTCTTTGCAGGAGTACAGGTTCACTGTTGAACCAATACCAGGAACGCGGAACGTGTTTGCTGATTTGCTGTCGCGTTCAGATCACGACCAATTTGTTCCGTAGTGGAATGCGATATGGAAATTGTATTGCAGTGAAGTAGTTACCCTCATTCACCTGTTATCCTAAAGAAAAAATAACCTCGGTCGGTCATTTATTTCTGGGAGGAGGGGGTAATGTGACAAATGGATTTGTACATAATTCAGTATTGGATGGTTTAAACAAATGTGTACAGATTGGCTTGCCATACTTGTAGTATCACGACTTGACGGCGTGACCTATTTTTGTAAGGCGTATCTCCATTGGCTGCGAGAGAAAAGAGGTTAGCTTTGTGGGGTGTGAACAGTAGAGCGTGCCTGACAGTCGCAGAGGACAGACGTGTTTTGACTGATGTCTCCGCGTTGGGCTATAACGCTGCTCACCGAACACTGAGGTCGAACACCGTAAGACTTGTGTTGCGGAAGAATCATGAGTGGTTCTATGCTGTAAAGATACAGGTATTTATTGAATTGTATTTTGTTCAGTAATATTGACTGGTGAAATGACTGTGAGAGTCATGTTGTAAATTGGGTTGGAGAAGCGTGAGCCGCTGTGTCAGCCATTTTGAAAAGGAAGGTCGTATGTTCTTTTGGTAATGAAGTTACTTGTAAATGAGCTGGTGTAAATAATATAACCGCATAAGTTAGTGGACGGATAGTTGAACAGTATTGAGAAAGAATAGCCGTGTTATTTCGTAGAAAAGTTTACTTATGGTAGCCTAAACATTTTACGCAGCACCCCGGTCGGAGTGACGGATGGCACCACTCGACAGCGGGAGAGAGAGAGACGGGCATTCCCTCCTTAGCGCTACGAATCGTTGATTGTGGGCGCAGGGTTGTAACAGCGCTGGAGTACTGGAAACTGGTGGAGCCGCACCCCATAGCCACCACGAGCGGTATTTCGTCGTGGGTGGTATGGATCCAGGGTATGTACCCGCTTAATATTGTGGAGTCACCGTATGTGTGAACTGCCACCGAAGGAACATAATCGTAGGATTGTGGAGTCACTGTATGTGTGAACTGCCACCGAAGAAACAATTGCCAGAAAGATTGTGTGAGACGAAGACGTCGTCAACTAAGTATTACGTGACAAGTGATGTGCGTAAAGTGACACTGTGTTAAGCAGGAACCCGAAACGTTAGAGGAATTGTGTGAAACGAGAACTTCATCTAACGTGAGACAGTTAGTCTCCGACGTGTGTTAAGATATTATTCTTCTTATATATGAATGCAAGTGATTTGTAGAATGCATGAGAAATAACATATTTGTATTGTTGTGTTGATGTTTCAATACAGGTACGAGGGCAAAGAGCATTAACTGTGTTTAGTCTTTGTGCCTTGTTTGAGTGTTGTGTGTGAGTAACAGTTAGTTAGTAAACAGAGCAGAGCACGCATATTTTCTGATACAGCATAAATACACACAGACACTTACCTGAAAATTCATCCGTAACATTTGTCGGTTCCCGATTCCAAGAACATATAGATATGATATGTTTGGATTAAAAACACGCTCAGAAAGTTAAAACGAAGAGAGGTACAGAAAAGCGTGCTATCCTTCTCAGCGCAACTACTACCCCGCTCTTCTTGTCAATTTCACTGCCTTTGCCACGAGCGGTGGACTGACGATGCTACGAGTATACGGTCTTGCTGAAAAATTGCATTGCGTTCAGTTTCATTCTGTGAGTTCGACAGCTTGACTAAATGTTGTATTTTCGCCTTACGCGACTTGTTATAGAGAAAATGAGCCGAACTCATTTTGACCTGAGTTCAGGATGGTCCCGACTCTTGTTCCTTCTCCCAGTATGCTCCCACGCCGCCCCGTCCCAGCACTCACTGTAACATCCACCCCTGAACTTCGTTCCGCCGCCAGACTTTGTCAAATCAATGAGCCCCCAGTGTTGGTCAGACACCTGTGCACCCTCACAGATTTTACAGACACTCCAGGGAAGGATGTCAGGCCGCTGCGGTAGGCTACCCTCGGAAGATGACACTACACTGCTACTGAGTCACTTCGACGGTGTTCAGTATTGGTCCTGTTCCTGGCAAGGGACACAGGCACCGCTACCTACTAAGCCCTCTACTTACGACACTGACTGTTAAGTCACGGAGCCAAACTGAGTGAGCGTCCTTCCGTCGACCCCCCAGGAGCATCCCAGGCTGGCAGTAGAATATTCAGGGATGACTGTAACAGGAACACTGGGACCAAGGTCACCATGAGAGCCCTGAGCAGGAAGAGTCACAAGAATCGAGACAAGTGTGTGTGTGGGTTTTTTTCGCGCTTTCTGAGTCAATCGCATTTATGAAGTGATTGACACTCGGCTGTGTGATCCCATCCTGCCCCATTGGAACTTTAGCACTTCCACTCTGGGTTGGAGCCGACCGAAGCTCGAAAAACCCACACACCCCTTATGGGATTCGAACCACGATCTCCCGGCCCGCAGTCCGATGCGCTAACCACTGCGCCACGGGGGCCGGTCGCGTATATATACATAGAGGTTACAACACGAGTGTTTTTTTGTATATGGCTTGCATTTCAGTCAAGACCCAGCGGATGATTATCAAGGGACTCACGAGCCGCAGCGGCCCAAAAATCACGACTGTTGTAACCTGTATATCCCATGAAGATCTAAAAGACAAAGTGTGACGGAAACATCAAGCTTTAGTTGCCTGTTCAGATGAGGCTCGTCTGCACATACCTTATTCTAAAGGCACGTCTGTTGATCTATGTCAAGTCAGTGCATAATGGTGGCTTGGTTGTCCCCGTCAGTTGAAAGCCTATTACACGGATTTGACTGAATACCTAGTGGTCACACACGCATCTCCTGAGATCTTGGACACCTTCATCGTCTATAGGGCATTCTGCACCGCAGAAGAGCTAGAAATACCCGCAAAATGCATTAAACAGCTTGTCCAGCGAACAACCGTTGTCGATGATGTACCGATAAGGGCGTTTGTCATCATTTTCACGAGTTTTCATTCACAAGCACCTGGGAAATAAATCTCATGTTCCCCGGGGAATAAATCCCCGGTTACCATAGTTGCAGGAAGCCCTATTACATGGATAATCAAAAGCAAACCCAAATGAAACGCTCGAGGATTCTTCGGCTCTTTTCATTGGCGTTTCCCCAGACCTAAACAGACGACAAGACCGGCACTGCTTTGCAAAGTTCCAAAAACCAACTGGCAAACTGGCAAAAGTAAACAAAAAAACAAAACTACTTCAATAAATTTGTCACAAACAAATGAAACCTACCGATATGTTATGTCTTCTTACAAAGTCATGGAGTGCGTGTATCTGTGTTTCGATACACGGACGTTCGGAGAAACACGAACGTCAAGTTCAAGTAAAACGACACCTGACACACACATTTTGACCCGTGCACAAGACGTTGTATCGATAAACGAAGCACAAATAAGAAACAATAATAAAAGCAAAGAAAATAGCAACACGATATGCAAACATCTAACAAAGCCGAGCAAGCAGAATGACAGGTCTAATGAAAAACAAAGAGGTACCGAGTCGGAAACAAGATCGCGATTCTTTCCTTCGCTGCACGACGCAAATCTTCTGTGACCTTTGACCAAACGTAGCTTCCACATTCGATCACTCAGCTTAATATTTACAACAGAAAGCCGAGGGGGTGGAATACCGAGATGAACCTACAGAACTGTGCATCCTCAAACCTGACATATTCATCCAAACCCATTTAATGAACTCAAAAACACAGAAAGTTGCTTTCACACGCCATCTTTGATTGCCAGTGGTTATCAAACCGGGACCCGTGTGG
>NC_090248.1:3880219-3917719 GCF_037325665.1 Littorina saxatilis
TGACGCGGTGACTGGACACTGCGCACAGTGTCAACCAGGATGGCAGGCACCGCTTTGTAAAACTCGTAAGTCACTTCAGCTGTCTGTATCCATTGAGACAGTCAAAGAAAAAGTGAAATGAGACATCAGGACCGATTAGGAAATAGTCATGTTAATGCAAGTGTTCCAAGTTGTAAGTGAAACAAGGCAACCATTATTTTGGTGAGAAGTGGCGCGAAAAAATCCAATCTAAACATAGTTTTATACGTGTACAGTTTTGGTGTGTGTGCAAACTTACACCCTTTTTTCGACCAAAACCTTGATTTGGAAGCACGACACATTTCTTCAACAAGAACACCTCGAACATTATAAGATGTTTGATGGGGTGTTGACAGACCAGCTTTTTTGTCGGTCCGAGGGGGAGCATATCGTCTTTTGTTTCATATTTATTGACCAAGTTTGACACGCGAGTTCTGTTCTCATAATGCATGTTCGGGGCCCCAGCACGTTGTTCAAAGCTGGCGTGCGAAAGCAACTTACTGTGTGTGATTTGAGTTCATAATGTTGAGACAAGTATGTCAGGTTTGAGGATGCGAAGTTCTGTAGGTTCCGACTACAGAGTGGTGTGTGAAACCAACAGTAAGCGCCTTTGAGACGATTGTGCCCACATGTTGCATTCGAGCGATGGGATTGTCGTATTTCAAACGAGGTGATTTGCTTGGACAGTCAGCGTTGACCATCTCACAACAGATCTGTTATGTGGATTATCGTGCGACGTTCGAGTCGGGGGCAAGGAATCGCAGGAAGCAAAGATGAGTCTTTTTCCATTGTCACTTTTCTTTCCGGTTGTTGGTGCATATAATATTGTGCGGACAAAATGATGCGACGGCGAGTGTTTTTTGCCTCCAAGATTTTGTGGTGTGGGTATTGTTTTGCTCGTTTCATACCCACACCAAAACCTGAAACACACCCCACCCCACCCTCCCCCTCCCTCACAATCAGTCCATGAACACAAACACTGACACACACAAATTAATGATCAAGTTACCCCCCCCCCCCCCAACCCTTCACTTGCACACCTGCAACGCAGACGATCATATTATTGATTAAATATTCATATAGGTCAGTGTTGGGTTTTTTGTTCGTGTTTGTGTTATTGCAGAATCGGTTTTCTCTTATTGCTATGTGTCTCTTCATTACATTTCACCATCGCCCTACCACCCTGCCCCTCTCGGTATTCCACCCCTCGGTATTCAGTGGTAAATATTAGTAATCGAATATTGAAGCTACGTTGAGTCAAAGGTCACAGAAGATTTGCATCGTGCAGCACTGCACGAATTGGGTCAAAGGACACAAACGATTTGCGTCGTGCCGCGAAGGAAAGATAATCGCGATCTTGTTTCTCATTGCCTCTCTGTTTTTCATTAGACTTGTCATTCTGCTTGCTCGGCTTTGTCAGATGTCTTCATTTCTTGTTGCTATGTTCTTTGCTTTTTTATTATTATTTTTTTATTTGCGCTTAGTTTATCGATACAACGTCTTGTGCACGGGTCAAAATGTGTGTGTCAGAGGTCAATTGGTTTGACTTAAAACTTGACGTTCGTGTTTCTCCAAAGAGATACACGCACTCCATGACATTGTGAGAAGATAAAACATATCGATAGGTTTCATTTGTTTGCGATAAAGCATAAATGTATGACCTTTGATGAGGTAGTTTTGTTTTTTGTTTACATTTGCCAGTTCGTATTTGGAACTTGGCGAAGCAGTGTCGTCTGTTTAGGTCTGGGGAAACGCCAATGAAAAGAGCCGAAGAATCCTCGAGCGTTTCTATTGGGTTTGCTTTTGATTATCCATGTAATAGGGCTTCCTGCAACTATGGTAACCGGGGATTTATTCCCCGGGGAACATGAGATTTATTTCCCAGGTGCTTGTGAATGAAAACTCGTGAAAATGATGACAAAGCATTTTAGTACTGCCTTGTTGTTTTGCTTTTTTTATTGTTACCCTTTTGCTTTTCTATTGTTGTTTAGTTCGTGTTTATGTTTTGTTTTGTGTGTGGTATCTTTAAAGAAAGCTTACCATTTGTTGGCAGTCTGTGCACTGAATACGTATGGAGAGAACTGCAGTGAAAGTTGTGGTCGCTGTAAAGGGGAACAACCATGCAACGCCACGACAGGGGAGTGCACTGGTGAATGTCAGCCTGGTTATACCGGTACACTCTGCAAGACAGGTGAGCTTTGACAATGAAGACACTGCTTTCTTTGTTTCTGTGTTTGTTTGTTGGTGGTCGTTGTTGTTGTGTTGTTGTTGTTGTTGTTGTTGTTGTTGTTGTTGTTGTTGTTGTTGATGTTGATGTTGTTATTGTCCTTCTGTCTGTCTTTAGTTTGTGTTTCCTCTCTTTGTCTTCTAAACCTAGAGTAAAAGTGCAAATGTGCGCGCAGAAAGTTATTGTTCCAATCAAATTAGTCATGCAGGACCCTGCCTCGTATGACGGATACAGCGTGTTTAAAGCGCGGAACAAGATGCAAAACAGAAAACAAGAAACAAAGAAGCTCATCGCAAAACAACATCAGTCTTTGCAGTAACTATTTCAACAACAACAACAACAACATTAAATGACAAAACCAGAATCAAATCCACCACCACCTCCACCAACAACATGAACAAGAACAGCAACAACAACAACAACAATCCAAAATCACTAGGTTTGTTTTGTTCGTTCGAATAATGCACTTACATGTGATTACGCAACCCAATCAATATTGCATCCATGTATACTCTAGAACAGATCCTCATCAATCGAAATCGTCCTTGTTTCAGAGTGCGGGGCAGGACTGTACGGTGAAAAGTGTAGCGAAACGTGTGGTTACTGTCAGGTCAACACCACGTGTCATCATGAGGATGGACACTGTCTGGTCGGGTGTGTGGCTGAATTCGCTGGACCTCTCTGTCCGCAAGGTAAGTGGTTATTAACTATGTGGTAAAAAGTATATTTGTTCTTCAAAGTGTCTATTTGTTGTTGTGGTGTGGATTTAAGTTTGTCTAGTACGTTATTTGAACATCTGTCAGACAGTATATATAATAATAATAATAATTGTCAATAAGTACTGGTGTCACATGACAGTTGATTGGCTAATGGCGATGCGCTAAAACTGTTAGCGCACTCCAGCGCGCTAACTTTTCCACAGAGCGTATTCTTCCGCCCTTTGCCTAAGCGAGACTGTACTCTCATCCTCAGAATTAATTAATGACATGTAGCTTATATTCTCCACAATACCAAATGACCATAAATGTCCTGCTTCTCAATTAAAGTAGAAGGGTTTTTTTTTCTGACAGATTGCATGTGCCTGTGCCACAGTGCCACTGATCTAAAAATAGAAGCCGCTGCGTCTAATCTCATTTTCGACTTCCATAGATTCTTCTCATATGCCGTGTTAGTGGCATGTAGCTTATTATCCACATTACCAAATGATGAGTTAGTATACAATTCCCAGCGGCTAACAGAAAACACAATTGTTATTCCGATAACGTACCAGCTAGACAAGCATTTGGAAGTCGACTGACTCGATCGACTCTGTCATACGTAGCAGACTACACTGAACTACGACTGCATCAGTTCAGTAAATGAATGGTTTCCGAATTATTATTTCAAGGCAACAACAATCGGAGGAACAATTGTCAGTGGCAATTTACCTTCTGCAGGCTTGTGGCGTTTTAGCGCTTTAGAAACCTTAGTGTTATTTGCGTAACATGAGAGTGCTTATACATACTTTGCTTTTTCAAAAGCTTTTGCCAGAAGTATGCTTTATAATATTCTAAGGACACTAGTCTGCCGGTTTGTCTGTCCGTCTAGCCTTATATCCTTCTGTACGTCTGTCTGTCTGTCTTTTGGATTGGACAATTGGGCCGAATCAAAAAGCGTTATCCTTTCGCAATACAGTTCAGAATGATCTCTCTCCCTCTCCATATGTCTGTTTGTCTGACTGACTGATAATCTGACTGTCAGTCTATATCTCTCTATCTCTGTCTGTCTGTCTGTCTGTCTGTCTGTCTGCATATATGTATGTCTGTCCGTCCGTCTGTCTGTTTGTCTCTCTCTCTTCTCTCTCTCTCTCTCTCTTTCTCTCTCTCTCTCTCTATCTCTCTCTATCTCTCTCTCTCTCTCTCTCTCTCTCTCTCTCTCTCTCTCTCTCTCTTCCCCCAATCTCTCGTTTTGTATTTCATCTTTCTCTCTTTCGCCCTTTAGCTAATCGTTTCAACCAATTCTGTGTTGTTTTAGTTTTAGTTATACTTTTCTAATTTCAGCTGTAGGCAGCAATGTTCGTTCCTGGCCGGCCTACCAGTATGCCTGAAGACAGTAAATCAGCCTAACACATCGGTGCATGTCGCTTCTTGTAAAGACAGTTCATACTCATCTGTCTGTTGATATATGTCTAAATGGTGTTTGCATGACCCCCGTTGCCACCACCTCTGTCTGTTCAACTTTTTTCACACTAACAACAAATAACCAAAAACATTTACTCACCGGAAAAGACCAACAAGAACCACCAAACACGAACACGTTACTGATTTTGCTTTTGTGAGTACATTTTCATATTTATCTTGTTTCAGTTATTCCCACCAACAGTCTCGTGTTTCATAATCGTTAAACTGTGTTTCGTTCCTTTAACCAACCCAGAGTTACTTACCTGCTGACAGTGTGTATCTGTGCTTGTAGTGTTCTTTGCTTAAAGCCTGACCTTACATGTTTCTACCAGCCTCCCATATCATCACGTGTGTCTGTTATCATCTCAACTTTGTCCCTAATCTATATATGTGGACAGTGCATCCTACTGTGTGCCACATCTTGACCAAAACAACACACTTTTGGTAACGATAGTGTGTCGGTCTGTTTGTCGTACTCACGGAGAATGTGTTGTGGGAATTGTAATACCTTGTCTTTGTTGCGTATCCCTTACAGTTGGTCTGTTTGGGACTCACTTTGCCTGGCATGGTCATGTTGTCAGGGTGTTAAGTTTTATAGGAACATTACAGAAAGTGTGTGTGTGTGTGTGTATGTGTGTGTGTGTGTGTGTGTGTGAGTGGGTGTGTGTGCGTGTGTGTGTGTGTGTGGGTGTGTGTGTGCGTGCGTACGTGCGTGCGTGCGTACATGCGTGTGTGTATGTGTGTGTTGGCGTGCGTGCGTGCGTGCGTGCATGCGTGTGTGGGTGTGTGTGTGTGTGTGTGTGTGTGTGTGTGTGTGTGTGTTCTAAGTCGTGTGTTCAATCAGTGTGAGTGTACGTAAAAGTGGAATTTGTGTGTGATAACCATATAATGTAATAACGCGCAAATAAGTTTCGTAAATTTCATAATGTGTCTAAAGACTTACCAAATCAGTAACATTATGTAAACATTATTTATATAAATGTGTTGAATAGTAACACATAGTTTATCCCTTTTACAGTATGTCTATGTCATCCAATTCCACTGTTGGGTATACTTGACATTTGGTTTGTTTGGGGATGTTGAAGTTAATTACTAACCACCATTTCCAGCGACCTCACAAGAAAACAAAGATGACGGTGCAACCAAGTTGGTTGGTCCTATTGTTGGTTCCATCTTTGGAGTGGGATTGGTGATGACTATCAGCGTCACTGCCGCAATTTGGTAAGAGAATGAGGCACACATGAAATGACGATACAACACACACACACACACACACACACACACACACACACACAAACACACACACACACACACACACACACACACACACACACACACACACACAGTTAGAGGCGGAGATATGCGTATCTCTAGGACAAGAAGGCTTAGTGGACTCAACTAAACGCTTCGCGTCGTCGAATTGGCTCTAAATAAAAATAGAACACCCCCCCCCCCCCTAAAAATGATGTGATCCGCCCCTGGGTTGTGTGTAGTTTGGTATTTCGTTTTCTGTGCACGCCATTGTAACGATTATGGTAATAAACGTTCTTAGATTCAGCAAGACAGGTATTTTATTTCCACCTTTATTTCAGCTGGCGTCGGAAAAGTGCAACCTCGAGAAGCAGCGTCCAGGACCCTCCCACCGGTGAGTTATCTTGTCATCAGCAGGAGATGACCTGGGCGTAGTTCTTGACCCACCTTCTAGAAACGGTCTTTTGATTGGCTTAATCATAAAGCCTTTTAAAGAAAGCCAAAATCAACAACATGAAACAAATATTCGAATGTTTTACAATTTTGTGTCGCACAATTCGTTGGTAGACATTTATAAAAAAAAAAAGCTAGGTGAAAGAGATGAAGGTTCATATCAAGAAAATCACATTCGACGTTTGACAAAGCCAAAATAATGTAACTAATCAATCAATGCATGATAAAGGCAAGTCATTCAGTCATACTTGTCGCTAAAGCAGTCGTATACGATATACACACAAGTAATTAAAAAAAAGTGTCAATGTTAAGGTGACAATGGGGCCATTCATCGTATGCAGGTCAACAGATCAGTCTATGGTTTGTTTGTTATGTTTCAATGAAACAATGACATCTTACACACTATTCAATGTGGACAGATCATCTTCTTGAGTTGTTCTTCGAAACACAATTTTTGCTCGTGTTTAATGGTGGGTGGTGTTAGGTATGCCCCAGACACACGGACAAGTACAATTAAAATCAATACAAGTTGAAACAGTAACATTTTACAGTGTGTTTGTGTGTGTGTGTGGTAATGTCAGGTGTATGGGTAGTACAACTGGTTCTTATGTCAGGTTCATGTTAATCTCTTTCATATTTGTTTTTCTGAATGCCTCTGTCTTTTGTCATATCCAGCGTCCTCCATCAGTGTGAAGGACGCAGCCCATACAGTCAGTCCAGAGCCTTCACCTCTGAGACAGTCATCTTCCAACGAGGACAACCTCTACAGTGAGATACGAGACCCGGATGACACCTATGAGATATCTGAAATGCAGAGTATCTACGACAAACCCAGCCCTTATTCAAATGACGATGGTGACAGGGAGCCGTACATGCAACTGACGTTAAAGACAAATGACGTCAACATGCCTGCGTCAAATGCTGCTTATGTCAATACTAAACTGTCTGTATAAAGAGGGGTTCATTACACAGCATGATCTGATATGTTAAATCTCAATATTACATACAAGCATACAATCAACCCAAATTTAAATCAGTAAAATGTAGTACAAATCAGTACAATCCAAACCCCCCGCGGGTTAGGGGGAGTCCCATATTGGTTGGGACAAGAAAGAATTTACCCGATGCTACCCATCATGTCGTAAGAGGCGACTAACGGTTCTGTTTCTCCTTTTACCCTTGTTAAGTGTTGCTTGTATAGAATATAGTCAATGTTTGTAAAGATTTTAGTCAAGCAGTATGTAAGAAATGTTAAGTCCTTTGTACTGGAAACTTGCATTCTCCCAGTAAGGTCATATATTGTACTACGTTGCAAGCCCCTGGAGCAATTTGTTGATTAGTGCTTTTGTGAACAAGAAACAATTAACAAGTGGCTCTATCCCATCTCCCCCCTTTCCCCTATCCCATCTCCCCCTTTCCCCGTCGCGATATAACCTTGAATGGTTGAAAACGACGTTAAACACCAAATAAAGAAAGAAAGAAAGTACAATCCAATGCACTATACTGTAGTACAAACCAGTATAGTTCAACACAACACAATGCAGTACAAACCAGTATAGTTCAACACAACACAATGCAGTACAAACCAGTATAGTTCAACACAATACAATACAGTACAAACCAGTATAGTTCAACACAATACAATACAGAACAAACCAGTATAGTTCAACACAATACAATACAGTACAAACCAGTATAGTTCAACACAACACAATGCAGTACAAACCAGTATAGTTCAACACAACACAATGCAGTACAAACCAGTTCAGTTCAATACAACACAATACAGTACAAACCAGTATAGTTCAACACAACACAATGCAGTACAAACCAGTATAGTTCAACACAACACAATGCAGTACAAACCAGTATAGTTCAACACAACACAATGCAGTACAAACCAGTATAGTTCAACACAATACAATGCAGTACAAACCAGTTCAGTTCAATACAATACAGTGAAGTACAAACCCGCATAGTCTAATACAATACAGTGTAATACACACCCGAACATTTCAATACCATAACGTGTAGTACAAACCAGTATAGTCCAATACAACATTGTGTAGTACAAACTAGAACAGTTTAATACAATAGGGTGTAGTATTGACCAATACTGCTCAACACAATACAATTCAGTACAATCAAGTATAACATATTGATAGGTAATTCGCTTCTTGTGCTTATATAGGTGTACACAGTAATATCTGAAGGTCGCTTTTGTCTGCGTTTTGTTTCCATTTAGAAAAGATCAGTGAATGGGAGACGCTTGTTGTTTGTTAAAGTGTTTTTTTTTTAAGTCAGGCGCTCATGTTTAGTTCATTTTAGTCGATGTTGCCAGTTCGTTCTCACAAAGAATTTAAGTTCTGGATTATTTTATTTTACAGGATAAAAGCCATTATTCTTTAAAGTAAGCCTTAGTAATCAATGTGCAAAGGACATTTGAATAGCCCGTTTGACTTTTCTTTTGTGCGTGTGTCTTGTTCTATGTTTGATGTGTGCGAGTGTCGGTGTTATTATCACACCCCCGGTATAGGGGTGTGTATAGGTTTCGCTCGATGTGTTTGTTTGTTTGTTTGTTTGTTTGTTTGTTTGTGTTCGTATATAGATCTCAAGAATGAACGGACCGATCGTCACCAAACTTGGTGAACAGGTTCTATACATTCCTGAGACGGTCCTTACAAAAATTGGGACCAGTCAAACACACGGTTAGGGAGTTATTGGTGGATTAAAATTATACAAGGACGTATAGAGGAACATCTTAATGGTCAAAGGGAAATAACCATTCTCACTCAGTCACTGCCACCAACTGAGAAGGTTATTTCCCTTTGACGGGGGTGTTTTTCCTACCTCGTAGGAATTTCTTGTTCTTTAACGTTTCCTGGCGATTGTTGCCAAACATAAATCACCAGGTCATTCAAGTCTTTTTTCACTTAACACAAAACACTTAACTTGTGATCCACGGGAAACGATTCCAGGCCGGGATGTACACGGATCCACTGTGCGTGCAGTCTCAGAGACGGTATCCATGTCCCATCCTTGTGTCAAGACTGGCACACAAAACACTTCGGTCAGTCTGCCAAAAGTGTAGGTGGCGAAATGAATTTAAACACGCACGTTACTAGGTATCGCGACTCATGTCTCTGCTAGCTTTCCACTGCGGGGAAACGACCTAAATCGCCTAGCAGTGGGATAAAGTAATAAACAAATATTGCAAAACAAAAAACTGTATTTCTCAAGCAAGAAAAGAAAACAGAAAACCAAAAAATAAACGAAAAAAAAGAAACACTATAGGAAATGATGTTGATAAAGCTAAGCTCCATGCGTTGCATTGTTCCTTACTCCACTCCTTACCCACCCCCCCTCCACCTCACACACTCTGAACCGCATCCTCCACCCCCACCCTCTACTTGGTATCATGGTCTTCATGATGATGGTGACTGTACTGAGTTCGTCCATCCCATGGAAACGATGACGTGCCCTACCACAGAATGATATGTCCAAACTCTCCCATGGAATAAAAGTGTCCTACCGTTTGTCGACACACACCAACGCGCTACAACCTGGCTGCTACCTTTGCAGAGAAAAAATGTGTTTTGGCGAATGAACGTCACACCTTAACACAGTGTTAATCAACGACAGTAAATCAGACCAAACAATGAACGTCACACCTTAACACAGTGTTAATCAACGACAGTAAATCAGACCAAACAATGAACGTCACACCTTAACACAGTGTTAATCAACGACAGTAAATCAGACCAAACAATGAACGTCACACCTTAACACAGTGTTAATCAACGACAGTAAATCAGACCAAACAATGAACGTCACACCTTAACACAGTGTTAATCAACGACAGTAAATCAGACCAAACAATGAACGTCACACCTTAACACAGTGTTAATCAACGACAGTAAATCAGACCAAACAATGAACGTCACACCTTAACACAGTGTTAATCAACGACAGTAAATCAGACCAAACAATGAACGTCACACCTTAACACAGTGTTAATCAACGACAGTAAATCAGACCAAACAATGAACGTCACACCTTAACACAGTGTTAATCAACGACCGTAAATCAGACCCAAAAAATGACCGCTCCACACAGTAAGCAGTCAGACGGTTGACTTTTGGTATGTGTCCAAATGTAAGGGTGCTCTCACGTAAAAGCCGGGGACAATCTGTTGTGGGGCACATTATCATCGTATATTTTATCTGAAACACGCATCCGTGGAATATGTTACATTTCCGATGTGTCTCTGTGTATTCAAAGTGCCTCTATGTATCCGACGTATCTCTATGCAGACAGGGTTCTCAGGAATGCTTTACTGAGGTGCTTGACAATTTTGCTCAGCTCGGAAAGGAACGAAGATGCAAACTATGTACGCTTATATCTATTTGAATATATTGTGAAGTGTAGACACTTTGATGAGTGACTGAGTGTTGTGCCATGACACCAACGTGACACATGTCGTTGGTATTTTATTTCAAACGAATGCATATGGTGATTAAAGTCATCACTTCTGTATTTGAAAAAAAATAAACTACACGACGACATATCAAAGCGTTGTTCTCCATCTGTAAATACTTTTTTATATCAACAAACAGTACACATGCATTTATTCAATGCTTTTTGTTTTGTTTTTTAAAGACATGTGTCTCCAATGTTTATATATATACACAATACAACATGTATGCTTGCCACCTTTTCGTTGTGTTCAATCGTTATGAGCACATTCTTGTCTCACGCTATAGTTTGTTTTCTTAAGACAAGCCTTAATTCAACCCGAAGTCGACTTTGCGAAGTCTTGTTTCACCCAAAATACTGTGTTAAAGTTTCGAGCAACAAGACTCCGCAAAGTACATGTCGCCCAAGTATTGTTACTGTGAGGCTTTGCCTAGGTTGTGTTGCTGCATTACCGTAACGAGATCGGCCTGGGCCTTTCACTCATTATTTTACTTCCTCCTACAATATTTCAAAAATAAATCACTGTATGGGCTATAATAGATTTGTGTTGTGTGGTTTGTTTGTCCTCTTTGAGATGAGGAGGATGGCGCGCGTGTGTGTGTCAGTGTGTCTGTGTCTGTGTGTGTGGATGCGCGTGCGTGTGTTTGTGTGTGAAAGTGTGTGTAAGTGTGTGCCTGTGCGTTTGTTAAGTGTGTGCGCATTGTGTGTGTGTGTGTGTGTGTGTGTGTGTGTGTGTGTGTGTACTGTAAGGGCTACGTGTTTGTACTACATTCAAGACCTCATTCTGTTCGTTGGTGCGCCATGACTCACTGCACACGAGGATGCATGCAACCAGGAAGCTAATTAATACTTGCACACATCAGAAACAAAAGGAGTGGGGTTGTTATAAACAGAGACGATGATGGAAATAATTGAGAAAGAGAGAGTGAGGGGAGCGAGAGGTAGAAATAGAGTGAGGGGAGCGAGAGAGAAAGAGAGATAGTGAGGGGAGAAAGAGACATGAGGGGAGCGAGAGAGAAAGAGAGATACATGTATTGAGGGGAGAAAGAGAGAGTGAGGGGGGCGAGAGAGAGAAAGAGAACGAGAGGGAGAAAGAGAGAGTGAGGAGAGCGAGAGGGAGAAAGAGAGAGTGAGGGGAGCGAGAGGGAGAAAGAGAGAGTGAGGGGAGCGAGAGGGAGAAAGAGAGAGTGAGGGGAGCGAGAGGGAGAAAGAGAGAGTGAGGGGAGCGAGAGGGAGAAAGAGAGAGTGAGGGGAGCGAGAGGGAGAAAGAGAGAGTGAGGGGAGCGAGAGGGAGTAAGAGAGAGTGAGGAGAGCGAGAGGGAGAAAGAGAGAGTGAGGGGAGCGAGAGGGAGAAAGAGAGAGTGAGGGGAGCGAGAGGGAGTAAGAGAGAGTGAGGGGAGCGAGAGGGAGAAATAGAGTGAGGGGAGCGAGAGGGAGAAATAGAGTGAGGGGAGCGAGAGGGAGAAATAGAGTGAGGGGAGCGAGAGAGAAAGAGAGATAGTGAGGGGAGAAACAGAGAGTGAGGGGAGCGAGAGAGAGAAAGAGAGAGTGAGGGGAGAAACAGAGAGTGAGGGGAGCGAGAGGGAGACAGAGAGAGAGAGAGTAAGGAGAGAGAGAGAGAGAGAGGGAGACAGTGAGAGGGAGAAAGAGAGAGTGGGGGGAGCGAGAGGGAGAAATAGAGAGTGAGAGGAGCGAGAGGGAGAAAGAGAGAGGGAGGGGAGCGAGAGGGAGAAAGAGAGAGTGAGGGGAGCGAGAGGGAGAAAGAGAGAGTGAGGGGAGCGAGAGGGAGTAAGAGAGAGTGAGGGGAGCGAGAGGGAGAAAGAGAGAGTGAGGGGAGCGAGAGGAAGAAAGAGAGAGTAAGGGGAGCGAGAGGGGGAAAGAGAGAGTGAGGAGAGCGAAAGGGAGAAAGAGAGAGTGAGGAGAGCGAGAGGGAGAAAGAGAGAGTGAGGGGAGCGAGAGGGAGAAAGAGAGAGTGAGGGGAGCGAGAGGGAGAAAGAGAGAGTGAGGGGAGCGAGAGGGAGAAAGAGAGAGTGAGGGGAGCGAGAGGGAGAAAGAGAGAGTGAGGGGAGCGAGAGGGAGAAAGAGAGAGTGAGGGGAGCGAGAGGGAGAAAGAGAGAGTGAGGGGAGCGAGAGGGAGAAAGAGAGAGTGAGGGGAGCGAGAGGGAGAAAGAGAGAGTGAGGGGAGCGAGAGGGAGAAAGAGAGAGTGAGGGGAGCGAGAGGGAGAAAGAGAGAGTGAGGGGAGCGAGAGGGAGAAAGAGAGAGTGAGGGGAGCGAGAGGGAGTAAGAGAGAGTGAGGAGAGCGAGAGGGAGAAAGAGAGAGTGAGGGGAGCGAGAGGGAGAAAGAGAGAGTGAGGGGAGCGAGAGGGAGTAAGAGAGAGTGAGGGGAGCGAGAGGGAGAAATAGAGTGAGGGGAGCGAGAGGGAGAAATAGAGTGAGGGGAGCGAGAGGGAGAAATAGAGTGAGGGGAGCGAGAGAGAAAGAGAGATAGTGAGGGGAGAAACAGAGAGTGAGGGGAGCGAGAGAGAGAAAGAGAGAGTGAGGGGAGAAACAGAGAGTGAGGGGAGCGAGAGGGAGACAGAGAGAGAGAGAGTAAGGAGAGAGAGAGAGAGAGAGGGAGACAGTGAGAGGGAGAAAGAGAGAGTGGGGGGAGCGAGAGGGAGAAATAGAGAGTGAGAGGAGCGAGAGGGAGAAAGAGAGAGGGAGGGGAGCGAGAGGGAGAAAGAGAGAGTGAGGGGAGCGAGAGGGAGAAAGAGAGAGTGAGGGGAGCGAGAGGGAGTAAGAGAGAGTGAGGGGAGCGAGAGGGAGAAAGAGAGAGTGAGGGGAGCGAGAGGAAGAAAGAGAGAGTAAGGGGAGCGAGAGGGGGAAAGAGAGAGTGAGGAGAGCGAAAGGGAGAAAGAGAGAGTGAGGAGAGCGAGAGGGAGAAAGAGAGAGTGAGGGGAGCGAGAGGGAGAAAGAGAGAGTGAGGGGAGCGAGAGGGAGAAAGAGAGAGTGAGGGGAGCGAGAGGGAGAAAGAGAGAGTGAGGGGAGCGAGAGGGAGAAAGAGAGAGTGAGGGGAGCGAGAGGAAGAAAGAGAGAGTAAAGGGAGCGAGAGGGGGAAAGAGAGAGTGAGGAGAGCGAAAGGGAAAAAGAGAGAGTGAGGGGAGCGAGAGGGAGTAAGAGAGAGTGAGGGGAGCGAGAGGGAGAAATTAGAGAGTGAGAGGAGCGAGAGGGAGAAAGAGAGAGGGAGGGGAGCGAAAGGGAGAAAGAGAGAGTGAGGGGAGCGAGAGGGAGAAAGAGAGAGTGAGGGGAGCGAGAGGGAGTAAGAGAGAGTGAGGGGAGCGAGAGGGAGAAAGAGAGAGTGAGGGGGGCGAGAGGGAGAAAGAGAGAGTGAGGGGAGCGAGAGGGAGAAAGAGAGAGTGAGGGGAGCGAAAGGGAAAAAGAGAGAGTGAGGGGAGCGAGAGGGAGTAAGAGAGAGTGAGGGGAGCGAGAGGGAGAAATTAGAGAGTGAGAGGAGCGAGAGGGAGAAAGAGAGAGGGAGGGGAGCGAAAGGGAGAAAGAGAGAGTGAGGGGAGCGAGAGGGAGAAAGAGAGAGTGAGGGGAGCGAGAGGGAGAAAGAGAGAGTGAGGGGAGCGAGAGGGAGAAATTAGAGAGTGAGAGGAGCGAGAGGGAGAAAGAGAGAGGGAGGGGAGCGAAAGGGAGAAAGAGAGAGTGAGGGGAGCGAGAGGGAGAAAGAGAGAGTGAGGGGAGCGAGAGAGAGAAAGAGAGAGTGAGGGGAGCGAGAGGGGGAAAGAGAGAGTGAGGGGAGCGAGATGTAGAAAGAGAGAGTGAGGGGAGCGAGAGGGAGAAAGAGAGAGTGAGGAGAGTGAGGAGGAAAGAGAGAGTGAGGGGAGTGAGAGGGGAAAAGAGAGAGTGAGGGGAGTGAGGGGGAAAGAGAGAGTGAGGGGAGCGAGAGGGAGAAAGAGAGAGTGAGGAGAGCGAGAGGGAGAAAGAGAGAGTGAGGGGAGCGAGAGGGAGAAAGAGAGAGTGAGGGGAGCGAGAGGGAGAAAGAGAGAGCGAGGGGAGCGAGAGGGAGAAAGAGAGAGTGAGGGGAGCGAGAGGGAGAAAGAGAGAGTGAGGAGAGCGAGAGGGAGAAAGAGAGAGTGAGGGGAGCGAGAGGGAGAAAGAGAGAGTGAGGGGAGCGAGAGAGAGAAAGAGAGAGTGAGGGGAGCGAGAGGGAGAAAGAGAGAGTGAGGGGAGCGAGAGAGAGAGAGCGTGATGAGAGCGAGAGGGAAAAAGAGAGAGTGAGGGGAGCGAGAGAGAGAGAGCGTGATGAGAGCGAGAGGGAGAAAGAGAGAGTGAGGGGAGCGAGAGGGAAAAAGAGAGAGTGAGGGGAGCGAGAGGTAGAAAGAGAGAGTGAGGGGAGTGAGATGGAGAAAGAGAGAGTGAGGGGAGCGAGAGGGAGAAAGAGAGAGTGAGGGGAGTGAGATGGAGAAAGAGAGAGTGAGGGGAGCGAGAGGGAGAAAGAGAGAGTGAGGGGAGCGAGAGGGAGAAAGAGAGAGTGAGGGGAGCGAGAGGTAGAAAGAGAGAGTGAGGGGAGTGAGATGGAGGAAGAAAGAGTGAGGGGAGCGAGATGGAGGAAGAAAGAGTTAGGGGAGCGAGAGGGAGAAAGAGAGAGAAGCAGTTCACTGCTGTTGCAGACAAGTCAAGACTGTGAACTGTGTTCATAAATATATGTGTGGTTTTCCTCGCATTGAGTGGTTTTCCACAACTGATTTTGTTGATCTTGGGTTCTTTCCCAGAATACTACTTGGCCATCTAATGCTTGACATGTTGTTGGTCTCTTAATCAGAGGAAATTAGGATGTCCGTATGGAGTTGAACGCTTGCGGTAATCACATTGTTCGTGAAAGCATTATTATCAGAACAGAGGAAAGACAGGATGCGTTCAAGTGCATTTGCCTGTGTGTGTGTGTGTGTGTGTGTGTGTGTGTGTGTGTGTGTGGTGTGTGTGTGTGTGTGTGTGTGTGTGTGTGTGTGTGTGTGTGTGTGCACGGTGTGTGTGTGTGTGTGTGAGTGTGTGTGTGTGTGTGTGCACGGTGTGTGTGTGGGTGTGTGTGTGTGTGTGTGTGTGTGTGTGCGTGTGTGTGTGTGTATATGTGTGTGTATGTGTGTGTGTGTGTAGTATGTGTGGTGTGTGTGTGTGTGTGTGTGGTTTGTGTGTGTGGGTATGTTTGTGTGTGTGTGTGGGGGGGGGGGGGGTGCGTGTGTCTCACACGGTAATGCAAGTAGTTAGAAATCATTCACATACATACACAGAGACTCCCGTACACACACAGACACACACACACACATGACACACACACACACACACACTTACACACATACACACACACATACACACATATATATACACAGTTTCTCTCTCTCTCCCTCTCTCTCTCTCTCTCTCTCTCTCTCTCTCTCTCTCTCTCTCTCTCTTTATCTCTCTCACACTCACACAATACTATGGTGCGCCAAATTGATATTACTATCGTTAACTGTTATATAGAGTTTCGAAACTATCGTTATCTGTTATATAGAGTTTCGAAACTATCGTTAACTGTTAAATAGAGTTTCGAAACTATCGTTAACTGTTATTTAGAGTTATATCAATAGCGCATTTGTGCGCGCTATTGCTAAAACTATGAATAACAGATAACGAGGGTTTCGCAAAACGGCGGCATGGTGCGCGCAAGTGATATTACTATCGTTAACTGTTATATAGAGTTTCTAAAAATAGCGATGGCGTGGTCGGATGTTTCGATGCCGGCAAAATGGCTGCTGAACGTTTCATTCGAGCGAATTTGCACTACTTACTACAACATTTAGTAGATCATATTCAACTAACTGTCGTCTGATAAGTCCATCATTTCACTGCTTCGTTTAATTAAGGAATCAAATCTTCGTAACAGCTAGCACGCTTCCTGTTTTCACAGAAATATTGGTCAGTGTCAGCTTGACCCGTTCTAGCTACCGCGCTGTGTGCGGGTCAGTTTGCCGGTACACATACGGCTGGCATGCAGTACCCAAAACACGATGCGAAAGCATGCAGTGTTTTCCAAAACGCGTCGTGGGGGATGTCACTCGGAAACTGTGACACGTTGTTTATGTTTGTTTTGAAAAAAAAAACCCACTGTTTTGTGTAGTGCGTCTGTCATGGTCTTTTCCGCGAATATTCAGTAGGCCTACCCGTCTTCAAACCGCACACGTGGAAAACGGTACGGCCGAAAGTACAAATGATATGATAAAGCTAATATTAAACAAACTCAACAATGATTTGAGAAGACGACAACAGAAGAACGGTCAATAACTAATTTTGTAGTTTTTTTAAAATTGTGTTTCTAGTTAAAATGTACATTTCGTAGCAAAAAGACAGTGTTGCTATGGCATTTCAGGGTTTTCCCGTTTTGGGAACGATACCGACGCGCCGTTTTGATAAAACTATCGTTAGCTGTTATATAGAGTTTCTGAAACTCTATATAACAGATAACGATAGTTTCGAAACTCTACATAACAGTTAACGATAGTTTCAAAACTCTGTATAACAGTTAACGATAGTTTCAAAACCCTATATAACAGTTAACGATAGTAATATCAATTTGGCGCACCATACAATACAATACTTTTTGTTATCAAATTGTTCTGATTAAAAAAAAAGCATTTCGAGTAAAAAAAAACACGAGAAAACAAACCGTCAAAACAAAGAACTCTTTGCAAGGAAGCAAACATAACACTTTTAAACATTTAAGTAAGAAGGGATACGATCAATTACAAAAAAGTACACACTCAGCCAGAGCATCCTCACTCAGCCAAAGCAACCTCACTCAGCCAAAGCAACCACACTCAGCCAAAGCAATCACACACAGCCAAAGCAACCACACTCGGCCAAAGCAACCTCACTCAGTCAAAGCAACCACACTCAGCCAAAGCAACCACACTCAGCCAAAGCAACCACACTCGGCCAAAGCAACCACACTCGGCCAAAGCAACCACACTCAGCCAAAGCAACCTCACTCAGCCAAAGCAACCACACACAGCCAAAGCAATCACACACAGCCAAAGCAACCACACTCGGCCAAAGCAACCTCACTCAGCCAAAGCAATCACACTCAGCCAGAGCAACCTCACTCAGCCAAAGCAATCACACTCAGCCAAAGCAACCTCACTCAGCCAAAGCAATCTCACTCAGCCAAAGCAACCCCACTAAGCTAAAGCAACCTCACTCAGCCAAAGCAACCTCACTCAGCCAAACCAACCACACTCAGCCAAAGCAACCTCACTCAGCCAAAGCAACCACACTCAGCCAAAGCAACCTCACTCAGCCAAACCAACCACACTCAGCCAAAGCAACCACACTCAGCCAAAGCAACCACACTTAGCCAAAGCAACCACAAAGCCACGATCAGTTCTCCTTTTAAAGACACATTCCTTACCTAGTGAACAATGTCACTATATCCTACTCCTTATAAAGACACATTCCTTACCTTGTGAACAATGTCACTCACTATATCCTACTCCTTATAAAGACACATTCCTTACCTGGTGAACAATTTCACTCACTATATCCTACTCCTTATAAAGACACGTTCCTTACCTTGTGAACAATTTCACTCACTATATCTTACTACTGTTAAAGACACATTCCTTACCTTGTGAACAATTTCACTCACTATATCTAACTCCCCTTTTAAAGATGCATTCCTTACTTTGTGAACAATTTTACTCACTATATCTTATTCCCCTTTTAAAGATGCATTCCTTACCTTGTGAACAATTTTACTTACTATATCTTACTCCTTTTAAAGACACATTCCTTACATTGTGAACAATGTCGCTCCCTATATCTAACTCCCCAGGCTTTCAAATGAAATGAGATATCACCCCTAAATTTGGACACATACATAAATGAATAGTCTGAGAGTTATATGTGCGCACTTGGATTATTTTCATGAATTATCTTTTCGTAAAAGGCACTAGTTGCGGTTTTTTCATAGGTAATGTATCCATCAAAACGTGTCAACTCGTCGCTGGTAGCAGTCAGACTGCCAAGTCTTGGATGCGTGCAAGTACAGTGGTGGTCTTATTCCATGTACACTCCTAGATAGTAAGAAATGGCGAGTGGAGCTGTTAACACGGGAAGGAGTTTGCCTTTAAGGTAAGCAGTTTATCCAGGAAGTACTTGTCACTTGGACACATACCAACAATGAACAGACTGGGGGGTCCATGTTTAGAGTGCGTTTTTACATTTAGTCAAGTTTTGACTAAATGTTTTAACGTAGAGGGGGAATCGAGACGAGGGTCGTGGTGTATGTGCGTGCGTGCGTGTGTGTGTGTGTGTGTGTGTGTGTGTGTGTGTGTGTGTGTAGAGCGATTCAGACTAAACTACTGGACCGATCTTTATGAAATTTGACATGAGAGTTCCTGGGTATGAAATCCCCAGACGTTTTTTTCATTTTTTTGATAAATGTCTTTTATGACGTCATATCCGGCTTTTCGTGAAAGTTGAGGCGGCACTGTCACGCTCTCATTTTTCAACCAAATTGGTTGAAGGTTTGGTCAAGTAATCTTCGACGAAGCCCGGACTTCGGTATTGCATTTCAGCTTGGTGGCTTAAAAATTAATTAATGACTTTGGTCATTAAAAATCTGAAAATTGTAAAAAAAAAAATTTTTTTTATATAAAACGATCCAAATTTACGTTAATCTTATTTTGCCATCATTTGCTGATTCCAAAAACATATAAATATGTTATATTTGGATTAACAACAAGCTCTGAAAATGAAATATATAAAAATTATTATCAAATTTCTTTTTCGAAATCAATTTAAAAACACTTTCATCTTATTCCTTGTCGGTTCCTGATTCCAAAAACATATAGATATGATATGTTTGGATTGAAAACCTGCTCAGAAAGTTAAAACGAAGAGAGGTACAGAAAAGCGTGCTATCCTTCTCAGCGCAACGAATACCCCGCTCTTCTTGTCAATTCCACTGGCACTGCCTTTGCCACGGGCGGTGGAGTGACGATGCTACGAGTATACGGTCTTGCTGCGTTGCGTTGCGTTCAGTTTCATTCTGTGAGTTCGACAGCTACTTGACTAAATGTTGTATTTTCGCCTTACGCGACTTGTTTTTCTTCATTTTGACAAATCAAGAAGTGGCCTTTTAATAAATTGATTCATGCAATATGCCAAGTCATCATTTGAAGCAGGTAGGGGTTCGATGTGTAGCATGTGTCCAAGTGAAGTGATTGGTCATATCCCACGTAATAGCTCGGGGAGAAAGAAATCATTAGTCGATTTGTTAAACCGTGGGACTGAGTGTGCCTGTGTGTTATGCAGGTAATTCAGGAAGTACTTGTCGGGATGTGAAGAGTCACGCACCCGTACCGTCATGGCTCGTTGCGAATCCTGTTAATGTCAGCATGGACGTAAAGTGTGTACACTTCATGTGTAGAGTGTCAGTTGATTCATAGGGGGATAATACTCTGATTAAAATGCCAGCGCTTATTTCATAGTGTTGTTTTTATCTGTGTTTTTTCCCCCGTTCGTACCTTGTGTCAATGATATGTGCTCAACAGTTACCCTCTCCCCCCACCCCCAACTTCCCCATCGCTGGCCAGTTTGACATTGCTGTATTACTGGAATTGATGCAGCAACTGTACTGTGCAAACACGAGCAGTTTAAACAAGATTGTTGTCGTGGCTAAAGAAACAGAGATAGTGTGTGTTTTGCTCTCTCCTCTCCCTCTTCTTTTCTTCTCCTTCTTCATCAGTGAACCTTGACTTAAAAAGACATCGACTGCAGAATATTTGCGTAGCTTAGGTAAGCTGTCATGATCCTTTTTTGATCAAACATTCTGTAAGACATCATCTCTGCAAAACATGATGATTGTTATCAGGAATTGAGTATTCCGTCAAGTAGAGATGGCAGACGCCTCTTAAACTGTTTCAACCCGTCGCTTTTCACTTCCAGCATTCCACCTGCATTTCAATTCAATTCAATTCAATTCAGTTCAATTCAATAACACTTTATTGTCTGAATGCAACAAACAGAAAGCTTCCACTTGGCTCGTGTACGGGATAACATCACATAAAAACACACTCTCAGAACATGTATAAACATACAAGTACACATCAACACACACACAACCCAAACCACACATATTCAAACCCGCACCCTCACATACATCCTCGTACACACTCGTGTTTATTCTTTATAATCATACATACATTATGGTTAATATCATTGCTAGTCCACTTCATTTAAACTCAAAAGTCTAATTAAAAATCTAATTATAAGGTAGGCCATAAACGCTCATTTCTGTGAAATACAGTCGATATCATACAATCGCCGACGGGCGCAGTGGCGTAGTGGTATGACGTCGGCCTCCTAATCGGGAGGTCGTGAGTTCGAATCCCGGTCGCTGCCGCCTGGTGGGTTAAGAGTGGAGATTTTTCCGATCTCCCAGGTCACCTTATGTGCAGACCTGCTAGTGACTCAACCCCCTTCGTGTGTACACGCAATCACAAGACCAAGTGCGCACGGAAAAGATCCTATAATCCATGTCAGAGTTCGGTGGGTTATGGAAACACGAAAATACCCAGCATGCCTACTCAACGAAAGCGGAGTGAAGCTGACTATGCTCTCAGAGTATATTGTGTGGAACCCAAATGGGCAAACGAGCTCACACGTAACCAGACAATTCTGGAACGCTGAAGAAGATGAAGAAACAATCGCCACCTATTGATCTAGATCCCCGTGACGTTAACATTCATCAGTCAGTCAACTCCCTAAACTGTCTACACACTGAACAATGTTTAAAACCGACCGTGTTTCTCTCTTGAACAATTACCGACAGCCATTTAAGTGCTACGTGTGAATCACCCCATTACGGCGTGTCCTGTTAAATGGAAAATAAGCGAGATAATAAGCTAGTGTTTCCGATGAGAGTTTGCATTGTAAATGTGAAGTGGGAGATATTTTCGTTATGTTCCTGATAGAATTAAGTTTGTATAATTGAGTAAAAGCACATGCAGATGTGTGATACTACCGACATCGTGTATACTGCCTTAATGCCATTGTATTTTTATTTTCATGTTTCATTAAAACCACATGCGGTGTTGGTTCACTTTCCAAGTTGCTAAAGACGAATGTCTCTGTTGTAAGGGTGTGATCTCGACTGTTCCTGAACAATATAACCATGCTTGCTTTCATGTGTATACGTTAATATCCCGACAGATGTAGGGGCTTACAGCAGTTTGAAACCTGTACAATCATATTCAATAATTTGTGCTCAGAGGAATATTTCTTTCTTTATTGGATCTTTCATCGCAGGTTTTGTTCCCACCGTTGTTGTTCTGCAACATTGTTAGACCCCCTTTCTTCTTAACTTACAATCATACATGTTTTTCTTTTTCTACAACAACAACAACAACAACAACAACAACAACAACACACACACACACACACACACACACACACACACACACACACACACACACACACACACACACACACACACACATATATATATATAAAAATAAACAAAAATACAGACGTACACACTGGCGCACACATACACACAGACACACACACACAGACACACAGACACACACACACAGACACACACACATACACACACACACACACACACAATGTCTTGTCTGTCTGTCTGTATGTATGTCTCTCTCTCTCTCTCTCTCTCTCTGTCTGTCTATCTCTCTCTCTCTGTCTCTCTCTCTCTCTATCTCTCTTTCTCTCTCTTTCTGTCTCTCTCTCTCTCTCTTTCTCTCTCTATCGCTCTCTCTCTCTCTCTCTCTGTCTCTCTTTCTGTCTCTCTCTCCCTCTCTCTCTCTTTCTCTCTCTCTCTCTGTCTATCCCTCTCTCTCTGTCTGTCTCTCCCTCTCTCCCTCTCTCTGCCTCTGTCTCTTCCTCTCTCTCTCTCTCTCTCTCTCTCTCTCTCTCTCTTTCTCTGTCTCTCTCTCTCTGTCTCTCTCTCTCCCTCTCCCTTTCTCTTTTCAGCCAACCCCTTTATGTGAGCTTCCTACATGATAAACAGGGCAAGCGGATTCTCACCTTGGAGATATAACATGTGCGAAACAGACACCACTCTGTCAAACAGAAACCCTTCACATCCCTCTCTTTACTCGCGTTCTGTTCAGTATGCAGTGCTTTTGAGAGCACCGGAAACAGAGAGCAAGGGGATGTCGTACAAGTGATCAGCTCTACAGAGACACACTGTTTATCAACGGGAAGTTTTAAACATGTTCTTGTTTGTGTTCAAGTGATGCAATACACACACCATCTTCAGACTTATTTTCCTTAATTTGTAATTTTGACGGCAGGTTGAATCTTGTCACGAAGTCTTCATAACTGTTTAACAGTTATAAACAGGATCTTCCTCGTTCGAACCAATATTGTTCTCCGTTTTACCTTCACTGGTTCACGTATTTGAGATCATACAGATTGTTTTGGTCCGTGTGTGCGTTTGTGTGTGCAATGTATTAATTGGGAAACTTTGACAGTGGAACATATTTCAAAAAGAAAACACTCTATATTCAAGCACAAGTTTTGCTACATCAAACAAAGAGCATAACTATTCAGCACAGAATGTCCAATTGAAGAAATTCGGAGCTATTTAAATATGTTTTTTCAATGGTACATCTACTCCCGCAGACGATGTTTTTACATCGTAACCATGTATACCCGCAAATGTATTGGTGTTGTCAAGTCTGATAACGTGTGACTGTTGACAGTAGGCTATGTCTCCATGCACCCTGCATTTTGTCTGTTTCAACCCTTACCATCAGGTAGGCGGTTTCGAGCAATTAAAACCAGGACATGTAGATTCGGACAGAGTTTCTTCCCACAAACGGTCAAAACGATACCCGCGCGTCCCTGAATAGTCTGGTTGTATTGATTGCGGAAAGTGCTGTGATAGCTGTATCTCTTAATCTACATTAACGTCCATATGGTGCTCAGTTATGTGATACCGGAGCGGTAACTGCTACGTTCACTGAAACAAAAGAAACAAGAAATAGGGTTGATCAGAGATCTACAGGGCCAAATCATGCTGTAGAACACGTGTGTGTGTGTGTGTGTGTGTGTGTGTGTGTGTGTGTGTGTGTATGTATGTGTGTGTGTGTGTGTGTGTGTGTCTGAGCGTGGCGCATCCATAGCCTTACTCTGTAGCTTGAAGGCTGTGATGTACCTTGTTAGGGTACCTCGCGATGCTGCTCTTTCCTTGTACCATTTTTGACACTTTCATCTTATTCCTTTGGTTTAAACAAGTTTATTCAATAAATTCCATTGGTACTATTACCGCATACATGAAATAAGGAACATGGAGCACAACAAGCTAGGCTTATTCCTTTTCGGTTCCTGATTCCAAAAACATATAGATATGATAATGTTTGGATTACAAACACGCTCAGAAAGTTAAAACGAAGAGAGGTACAGAAAAGCGTGCTATCCTTCTCAGCGCAACTACTACCCCGCTCTTCTTGTCAATTTCACTGCCTTTGCCATGAGCGGTGGACTGACGATGCTACGAGTATACGGTCTTGCTGAAAAATTGCATTGCGTTCAGTTTCATTCTGTGAGTTCGACAGCTTGACTAAATGTTGTATTTTGCCTTGCGCGACTTGTTCCTTCTCTCACCTCGGCGCTATGTGTCAGTTTCCCTTCCTTGTCGTATCACGGTCACAGAGTGCCTAGTGCCTAGTGCCTGACAGGTTTCCATGTGCCTGTGGTGTTGTGCAAACATTCTCAACTGCTCGATTTACTTCCTTGTTTCAAAATGTTTGAGCACAGTGTTAATAAGATACAGACATCTTGTGTGGGTGACATTCAGACGGAAAGCATTGAAGTGAGCTCTGTGGTTTTTCATTCACGTTTTTGTTGCTGTGTGTGTTGTGTGGACAACAACAAGAAATGGATCGTACCGGGATCGGTTTACTCTTGGTCTGCCTGCTGTGTGTGTCAACGAGTGTTCTCGGCCAAAACATGGGTAAGATTGAACTGTACTGCCTGTGTTAGCTTTCATATAAACTTGAACAATATGTGATTTGTGAACCCCGTGGTACGTTTTTAAGTGAATGAAAGTAAATATTACATACGGATTGTTTTAAACTCGTACATTCTAAAGTATGCAATATTGCTGTTGCTGTTGTTGTTGTTGTTGTTGTTGTTGTAGTTGTTGTTGTTGCTTTTTTGTGGTTGTGGTTGGTGTTGTTGTCGTCATCAGGCATACGTTCTGACAACAACAGATCTGCTTCCATAAGAAAATCACCATCCTGTATGTGTGGTGCATTTGTGATGGAATACATCTTTGCGTGGTCCCTGTGCATCTCACATATTCTCGTTATAAGGAAACACTCCCCGCCCCTATTCCCCTCTCTCTGTCCTTCTGTGAGTCTGTCTCTGTCACACACACACGCATCTACATTCACACACACACACACACACACACCACACACACACACACACTTCGTTGATTCTTATGGTTTCTATTTCTGTTATTTTTGATCAGTGAATGTGGCGCCGGGAAACACGTGCCGTCAGAGTACAACGTATGGAGCTCAAATTCCGTCTTGTAACGCTGCGAACGGGAAGACTGGAGGAACATATTTTGCAAATGGCGCTGTAATCAACTGTATCCACACTCTTGATAGTAGTGCAACGTACTTGTCTAATGGTCAATGGAAGAACGATGACACTCCCTGGTGGGAGGTGGACCTGGGCAGGACGTATCCAGTGCGGGACATCAAAGTCTGGGCACGAACAAACTGTACGTGTTTTGCTTTTGTTTAACTGACTCTTTCTCTCAGCTGTAACTCTTTTTTTGCCTGTCTGTCTGTCTGATTGTCTGTCATTATCTCCCTCCCTTTCCAGGGCCGGACTAGGCGAAGAGGAGGGGGGGGGGGGTTGCCAGTGGTGGCCCAGGGGGATGTCCCCCCTGGCGGCAGGGGCGGATCAGTTCATTTTATGACTGTTTTTTTTTTTAAAGTATATTGTGAAGATATGGGTGTGAAGGCGCGAAGCGCCGAGCCGACGGCGCGAAGCGCCTAGCTTGCTAGGGGGGTCCGGGGGCATGCCCCCCCGGAAAATGTTGAAAAAAGGATGCAAAATGGTGCAATCTGGTGCATTCTGAGGATGATCATTACCAGTTTCAGGCAGCAGATTTTGTCACTGATTAATACCCCAAAAATTGAAACTCAATGTAAAATAAAGAAATGCATACCTCATTCAATATTTTTATTTTTTGGCCGGGGGGGGGGGGGTGCGGAAACCCTAGAACCCCCCCCCCCCCCCTCGTTGTGGGGGTCAGGGGGCGAAGCCCCCTGAAGCTGACGGGTAGGTCATATTCTGAGATAGGAAAATGGTCGCTCCTTGCATGAAACGGCATAAAATAAGCAATAATAAAAAATAAAAAAATAACTAAGGTACATGTTTCGGCTAGGGGGGGGGGGGGGGGGGGTTGCGCAACCCCCATAACCCCCCCGGTAGTCCGGCCCTGCTTTCTCTCTCTCGTGCTCTCTCTCTCTCTCTCTCTCTCTCTCTCTCTCTCTCTCTCTCTCTCTCCACCCTCTCTCTCTCTCTCTCTCTCTCTCTCTCTCTCAAGCTAACTTTGTTAACGAGCCGCACGAGCGGGTCGTCTTTGGCGACGGGTAAGTGGCGTCAGAGACTGGTAGCGTGCAGGAGGAGAAATTTTTGTTCATGGGCGAACACGTGACAGGAAGTCGCCGTTTGTAGTCTGTGGTGAAATACCTCACAATGTGCTCAAACAAATCACAGGCACAGGAAATGAACAAGAAGAAGTGTGTCACAAGAATTTGAATTCTAACAAAATCACTGAGCAACACAGGAACACAGGAAGTTGTGGAATACGTCACCCTATGGGAGGGGTGACGGAAAAATTGTTGAACAAAAACATCATAGGTCGATTTGCGCAGGGTCAACCGCAACAAACTCAAACCCAGCCATTCATGCATTGCTGTATTTTGAGTGACTTATATACCGACATTTTTATTTCTTTTTTTTCAGCACAGGTGTAGAAAAAATCATGAACCAAAATAATGTTATTTATTTTCTAATTTAACCTTTTTTTTACAAATGTGACCATGGTCTTTTAAACAAACAATGACATTAAACATTGTTATGTTAAAAAAAAAGAAAAAAGAAAAAAGCTTTTGTGCACAAATCAGAAAATACATTGTACATTTTACCTACAGGCCAAACCGTGAGTGTCGTGGCAAAGCCAGACCGAGGAAATTGCACTGGTTTTTATTTTTAGATCAGTGGCAAGTTGTCAAGAACAGGCGCTTGTATTTGGATGTGTCCACTGATAGTAGGTTTGGTTGTGATCAATCAGAATGATGTGGGAATACAAATGAATAACAGTTTGGTATGATGACATGTAATTCACAGATGCTGAAATGTAATATTATACATGATATAATATTATTAAGGCTGTTGCCATGACCATGAACCCTATGGGACTGGGTGGCCGAGTGGTAACGCACTTGCGTTCGGAATCGAGAGGTTGCGTGTTCGACCCTGGGTCAGGCCGCTATTTTCTCCCCCCTTTCCTAACCTAGATGGTGGGTTCAAGTGCTAGTCTTTCGGATGAGACGAAAAACCGAGGTCCCTTCGTGTACACTATATTGGGGTGTGCACGTTAAAGATCCCACGATTGACAAAAGGGTCTTTCCTGGCAAAATTGTATAGGCATAGATAAAAATGTCCATCAAATACCCGTGTGACTTGGAATAAAGGCCGCGAAAGGTGAATGCTCGCCTAACAGGCTTGAGGTTTGCTGGTCGATGTGAATGCGTTATATATTGTGTGTAAAAAATGTTTGTTTGTCTGTCTGTCTGTAAAAAAAATCCATTTCACACGGCATAAATTAATATGTAAAGCTATATAAGCTCACCATAATAATAATAAGAAGAAAGGTTTAATGTTATGTAAAATCAAAATACCAAAATCAAGCACCTATTAATCTGGTCAACGGCGCGGGAGTGTGTGTGTCTCTGCTCTCTCTCATCTCACTCTTGGCACACAGGTCAAAGCAGAGGTTAACTTGAGTGCACGTGTACCTAGCAGGAGCGGGGGTGATTTCTTGAATTAGCTGAGGGCGGTGTCGTTGTTTGCCGTTGTCATGAGAACAGTTACTTTTGTTTTGTTTCGTTTTTACCTCCAAATTTTTGCATTTTCACAACAGGCTTTTCTGTTTCATCTCTCATACATGGTGTCAATTGGAGAGAAAAACCGGAACAAAACAGAAGTAACTTATCTCGTGAGAACGGTAGTGCACTAGGTTTGGGAAAAACACGACAGTACCTTATCTCTTTCAACCCGTATGGGGCCCTTCAACATGTGACAGACTGACAAATGCACCGAACCCATTTCGTTCTTCGAGAGACTTTTTCCGTGAAAACCTTTTCAGTGCCTCAGGGTCAGTGTCATAAGAGCCTACATGTATGGCCGGACGAAGCCATGTTAACGGAAGGGATATAAGACCGTTTTCAGCGGATTTTCACACTGCTAAAACCTGACTTTCTTGCAGTTGCTTTGTCTGCAATGCCTTAGAACTCTACAAATAGTTAAGTTTTTCGCGTTTGTGTTGTAATTTGCAAGCAAACATCGTACATAGTAAAGTTAATCGACTTTGCTACAATTTGTAAAAACTAGGGCATTACCTGATACCAAAATATATATATATATATATATCTATACATATAAATAAAAGAGAGCGTCTGTCTGTCTGTGTGTGTGTGTGTGTGTGTGTCTGTCTGTCTGTGGTCGCCATACCTCAGAGATGGCAAAAGATAAGCACAAGATATTTTGCATCCACACTGCCCTGGACCCACAAATGTGCACATGGGTTTTAGTTTCTCCAGACATTGTTTCCTTCCTCGGATAATTACCCTCCCCATCTATCAATACAGTCTATATAGTGCAAGGGAGGTAAGTCATGCTTTGTCACCCACGGAAGGGAGGTAACTCTCGTCAAACCAGTATACCGTGTCATTCTCAAGGGTTACCCCCCGCCCGCTATCATCCCGCCGCCCCCCCCCCCCCCCCACACACACACACACACTAACCCTGCCCCCTGCTCCCCCTCCCTGCCCTTCCAGATCATCGCGAATAATGTTTACGAAACGATCGTCTCAGTGAAAGATCACGAGAATTTACAGATTTCTCTCCCCTGTTCAAAAAGGTATGACGCGCTCACTCATGAGGTATGCGTGCTTTGATCAGACGGTAACTACAGTGGGTGTGAGAAGGGGTAAACAAATCACGAAGAACACGTTGAACCAAATAGAAACTTGCCTTGCCTATACATCCAAATGTATGAGCTCACACTGTCATTTTTCTTATCCACATTGGAATAAGATTCGAGAGGTTTTTGAGAGAGGGGAGAGCAGAAACACCCGGGCGAAGCCGGGCCTGACTGCTAGTATACAGCCTGTTCCAAAAGAAACGCAACCAACCTGTTTGCAAAATCAAAGTGCAAAATTTATTTTGCAAATAATATTTCATGAAGTTACATACGTGACGACATAGGGACAACTCAAACACACGACACACAACAAAGTAGACAGCTGTCTGCCGAGCGTTTTTAATTGGTCACCAGTTACTGCCCTCTAATGTGGAGAGGGTGAAATTGACATCGCACGTGAACAGTGCCCACGTGTTTGTGAATGGATCAAGTTTCAACTGAGCTGGCAATACAGTAGAAAATAGCAGTGACTTCTTCAGCTGGACTGACGGCAGAAAGGGGACATAAATTGTGCTTCAATTGTCATTGTTTTCCACTTTTATTGTTAAACCTGTTTTGTTCCACATGTTGTGATTTGGAAATGTACCAAAACGGAAATATGTAACTTCATGAAATATTATTTGCGAAATAAATTTTGCACTTTGATTTTGGAAACAGGTTGGTTGCGTTTCTTTTGGAACAGGCTGTATATATAAATCCCATGCTGTTTTCAAATACAGCGTTTTGCTATTCACTTCAATATAATAGTAAATAACAATCAAGAAGTAACGAAGTCTTTTAACCACAATTTCCCAGATATTTAAATATAATAAAGTGTTCCTTTTTAAGAAGTATTATACAGGAAAGTTATCATGCTGTTCACCCTCGTGACGAATAGACTTCAATTCTTTGCAAACGCCACTCTGCATGACTAAGCACTCACTTTAGTATTATAATATTGTATCTATTTTGTTACATCTAGTCAGCATTAGTTAACCTTGACGACAGATATCATTGTAGGTAATATCAATACAATGTCCTATTTTGATGCTATATTATTTGTATGCCAGTGTCTTTGGGTATTTATGGCAACAGCTACCGAAAGCTACGAATCCAAACAAAACAAATATTCATTCCTGTGCCATCTCTTCCCCTTTAAATAGGAATGTTGCCACTAAGAAAGATACAAAGAAAGAAATTGCCCATGTGAAGGGAACATAGAAAAGGATGTCTATTCCAACAGAAACATGTGATGTAAAAGTAAAAACATGCATGTTTAATTTAAAGTGCACAAATAATAAGATTTCAATATTTCTGGCCTATTTGTGTTTCTAGTAGTGCGTAGACACTCTTTCCCTCACTTTAACCTTCACCGGACCACGCTTTGGACTACACAGTTCGGGTGATGTGGTTCGTGTACGACCCATACTTTCCCCAAAAATTATTTGACGTAAATAGTATGAGTCGTATACGACCCACGCCATCCGAATAGGAATAAACGTGTTGCCGCCTCTTTTCAGAGTATGGGTCGTAGGCTACATGACCCACGCCATCCGAATAAGGATAAACAACGTACAATTCCTTACGTAATTCCCAATGGGTCGTCCACGACCTACATCATCCGGACTGTGTAGTTCAAATTACGTCATCGTTTATTTGTCTGTTAACAAAGATAATCTTTTATCAGTTTGGCCATTGGATGGTCGTATGGTGATTGGAGATTACAGGAAGTCTTAATCAAAAACTCCAAATAGTTTCAAAGATAAAGATGATTTTGTGAGGCTCTGGGTCGCCCACGACCCACGAAGCACGGTGCAGGTTAATATTTTATAAGTTACAGCTCCGTCCATCCATGGTATCGCCTGATATTTTGTCGAGACTGGGTCAATGAATATGATGACGTCACTCGAGGCTCTGCCGAGAGTGACGTCATTATATTCTTTCACCCCGTCGAGGCAAAATATCACGCGATACCATGGATGGACGGAGCTGTAACGTATACATATGGCATGACCAAAGTATAGAAATTTGTCATGGGATGTGGAAACAAATCATTGGAAATTCACCATGGGCAATCAACCCAAGGCTAGAAGTTGTAGAACTATATTATGTTTCAGTCTTGGCAAGGCCAGTTTTGTCCAGTTCCGGAAAAGACATCATGAATTCCCTGCCGAGACGAAAAAAACAGTATTCCATGGATGAAAACGCATAAACTTATATCCCGTGACGCATCAAAGCTAAATTTTGTGTTGAAATGTCTTCACAACGTACAGATACTTATAACGACATAATCGCCTTCACAAGACAGGAAAAACGCACACTTTGTTTTTCGTCTGCTACAAATCTAGTCTTGTTGGTTGACGGAGAGAATAAAGCTTCAATCGTACCTTCATCAACAGGAATAAATGCTCAATCCGCTGTCAGTTCGCAACTGAACCTTGTTTTTTTTCTTTAACGTTTTGGTTAACATTGAAACGGCAATCCAAAAGAGTGTTTCAGCTGTTTCAAGACACAGGCTTAGCTCCTTCTTTTGAGTTGCTTTTCAGTCTAAAATGACACCGGAAGCGAACAAATTGTCGCGTATACTGTCGTCACAAAAAGACGTCATGACAATGTTACACGCAAAGCGAAAGAGACTTTGACGTCATTTACTTTTGTTCGGAATTTTCCGTCTGTTCCTAGCTTGTCAGTGAAGACCTGACGTGAGTAAGCTTACCCAACACGTCTTTGTTCTCTATTCACATTGCAGCTGTGAAATAATCAGTCTTGTGTCTCGGTCGTGTAGGTACAGAGTTTGCTTCTGCAATCATTGTGTTTTATCTCCCACAATTCCGAGAGGAATGGGTCACGTGAGATAGAACGCGGGAATACGTCACTGAACGAATGGTTTTCGTCCTGTGAAGACGTCTTGGTGCACTGTCTCTCTTGCTTTGCTTTCATTTTCCTCTAACCTTTCTCTGTACAAGTTTTAGTTGTAGGTTAGTTGAAGTGTATTGACTATTTTGATTGTTTATCATTGTGTCAACTTGCAAGGTAAGGAAACAGTTTGGAGTTTTCGGTGTTTGTTGGTTTTTTGAACCGGGAACTTGTTGTTTCGCGTATGAATTTTATTCGTCGAAGCTAACACATGGAAATGTTAGGCGTCAGTCGGCGCGTTCATTGTTTTTGCAGGTGTGACCTACTATATTTGGGTCAGTTGGGATCGTTACTTGTTTTTGCACGTGTGAACTAAGGTCAGTCGGAATTGTGACTTGTTTTGGTAGGATGACATATTATTTTGGCTACGGAAATGAAGTACACGTTTGCTGACACAGTCAGTCACGATTTGCTGAAGCAGCCTCTTTGTTTTTTCAGCAGCTGTCTCGATTACAGCAATTACTATCGCCTGAGGCGAACTATGGGCCACAGAAGGTCCGCTGTGCTAAGGCTGGGCACTAGTCCATTGAAGATTTGAAAATCTTTGCAGTGGATTTTAAATTGTTTTCATACTGTAACGGATGCGCTTGCTCGTCCGCAGGAATCAATATAACTTTTTCGTGTGGTTTTTGTTCGGAATATGGCGGACTCGGGAGGTGGTGAATGTGCTGCTGGCGGGAAGAAAACCGGCAAGAAACCGGCGAAAGCACAACCTTCTGAAGTGATACCGTCAGAAAAGACGGGAGTTGATAAGTCTCTTTCAATAGAGAAGAGCTCGTCTGGCCCACGTGATTGTGAAGTTACTCTGAAAATGGACAAAATTTTGGAGACAATGACTGCCTTGTCTGGCAGACTATCTGATTTGGAGAAAGTTGGTAAGCTTAATGCGACGCCTGTTGCTTTAACATCGCGTGGAACCGAGTCGCATGGAACCGAAAGCAGTTCGGCGCAAGAGTTGCAAGCGGATGGAGAAGACGGTGCTTCGGTTAGATTTGCTCATGAGCAGTTCGAAAATGAGTTTGATTCGGCTGAAGACACGGATGTTGCTTCGGACAATGATTTTGACGCAGGCATAGTAGTGGATACAGTTGGCGAGGGGATTCATCCATCTCTGGCAGATCGTTTTGAGGAAGGACTTCTTCTTCCATCAGATGGGGCACGTGTGCGAGACACTCTTCAGAACTATCCGCGGCCCAAAAATGTCACGTCGCTTCGAACGCCGACTCTCAATCGTGAATTAGATGGCAAACTGTTAGACAAGTTCGCAAAGAAAAGAGACTCGAACCTGTCCTTTGTTCAGGAACAAGTAGGTTGTGCGCTGAAAATTATCGCTCAGCTTATGTCCGACCTCAAAGAAAAACCAGCAAGTCGGAAGATGAGTGAGCGTGACAGCTTTAGCAAACTGGCCGATGCGGCTCGACTTCTTATGGCTTCACACAAGGACCTGTCACAAGTGCGGCGCGAAGCACTCAGGCCGACACTTAGCCAAGACTGCAGGGCCTTATGCAATGCGCAGCTAAATTTCAAACTGACGTCTAACGAGTTTTTGTTTGGGGAGGATCTAGCGAAAAGGGTCGACGATGCAGTGAAGAACAGGAAATTATCATCCACACTGTCACAGCCCCTTTCAAAAAACGCCACCAGAGGTCGTCAGTTCTACCAAGGGCGACCTCGACAACAGTTTCAGCAGAGACAACAGTACCAGCAGAGAAGAGGTGTCTCCAACCGACAGACAGGACACAAATTCTCTCCCAAGTTCCACTCCCAACAGAGCGGGATTCCCTCCAAGAAAACAAAACGGGATTAGAATCTGATATTTGTGCGCCAGCGGTTTCTATTTTTAGGGAACAGGTCAGTTCAAAATTTGTGAATACTCCTGAGAACTTTCATAGTGGAAAAGTTGCTGATCATTTGAATAGTTGGAGACAGTTAACCTCTGATAGATGGATCCTTCAGCAAGTCGCAGGAATTGAAATTGAATTTATGATCACTGGTGAACACATTCCAGACAGGAAAGAAATTAGATTTTCTTCTTCCGAGGATGAGCTAGTGGCTAATGAGGTAGCGAAGTTAGTGGAGAAACAGATTGTTCAAGAGGTGGATCAACGGCCAGATCAACTTTTATCCAGTATTTTCTTGCGTCAGAAAAAAGATGGTAGTCAAAGGGTGATTTTAAACCTAAAAAAATTGAATCAGACAATTGAAAAGATTCACTTCAAGATGGATACATTAAAAAACGCAGTGTCATTAATGAAAAAAGATTGCATTTTTGCCTCAGTTGATCTAAAAGATGCATATTTCTCCATACGCATCGCTCACAAGTTCAGAAAATATTTCAGATTTCAGTTTCATGGCAAAACTTTTGAGTTCCTGGCTCTTCCACAGGGATGTCATGATTCTCCCCGCATTTTCACGAAACTACTCAAGCCTGTATTGGCCCACTTACGTTTATCTGGCCATACCCTTCTGATATACATTGATGATACCCTTTTGCAAGGAGACACTTTTGAAGAATGCCAGGCAGCAGTGTTAGATGCATGTGCCTTGTTGGATCGTTTGGGCTTTACTGTGCATCCTGTGAAGTCGGTATTTACACCTACTCAATGCATTGAGTTTTTAGGGTTTCAGCTTGATTCTCAGAACATGTTAGTTTCTCTGACCCCCCGGACAGTTGATAAAATTCGTACTAAGTGCGCTGATTTGGCTGGAAGAAAGAAATGTACAATTAGGCAGTTGGCTGAAGTTATCGGATATTTAGTGGCTGCCCAACCGGGTGTTTGGGTTGCACCTCTCTTTTTTAAACGATTAGAGATCGCAAAAAATGAAGCCCTTGCTGTTAGGAAAGGTGACTTTGATGCAGAACTTGTGGTTTCAGAACAAGTTCGTTCAGACCTTCTCTGGTGGATTGGTAATGTAAAGCAATATCCTTCCCCTGTTAGCAGAGGCATACCTACTGTTATAGTAAAATCAGATGCTTCGAAAATAGGGTGGGGGGCGGAGTGTCAGGGTAGCACCACAGGTGGAATGTGGACCAAGGAAGAAGCTTTTGAACATATTAACTGTTTGGAACTTAAAGCAGCTTATTTTGCCTTGAAATCCCTTTGCAGGGGATTATGTCACTCTTACATTCAGTTACTTACAGACAATAGCACCACTGTTGCTTGTATTAATAAAATGGGCAGCACAAAAGTTTTGTGCAACGACATTGCCAGAGACATTTGGTTGTGGTGCTTATCACATAGTAATTGTATAACAGCAACACACTTACCGGGTTGCCTAAATATAGAGGCAGATGCAGAATCCCGTGTAGATAGACACAACATTGAATGGCATTTGGACACACAAGTGTTTGCAGAAGTCATCAATCGGTTTGGTCTCTTGTGATGTAGACTTATTTGCTTCTCGTGTTAACGCACAGTTAAGAAAGTATGTTTCATGGAAACCTGACCCAGATGCATTTGCCATTGATGCATTTTCCTTAGACTGGTCATTGTTCAAGGCGTTCTGTTTTCCGCCTTTCAGTCTCATTCCAAGAGTGCTCCAAAGGATAGAAGTCTTAGAGGCGGAGTGTGTGCTGGTGGTGCCATTATGGACAACGCAAGTGTGGTTCACGAAACTGTTGCGTCTACTAGTAGAACTGCCGGTCATGTTGCCCCGAAAAGAAAACTTACTCAGTCATCCACTGACAGGGGAGCACCATCCACTACTGAAGAAGATGAAACTAGTAGCATGTTCCTTGTCCGGAAAGCCCTCCAGAAACAGGGAATTCAGGATGAAGCAACAGACATTATCATGTCAGCCTGGAGAGAGGGTACGAAGCGCAACTACGAGTCATATTTCAAACGCTGGCTTCAGCATTGCCTTGAACGGGATAGAGATCCCTTTTGTGCTTCTCCACATGAGTTGATAAGGTTTTTAACGAAACTTCGAAGAAGGCAAAGGATACAGCAGTTTGAACATGGCACGAAGCGCTGTTTCCGCATTGTCCCTTCAGGATAATTGTTCAGTGGGTTGTCATCCACTGGTGAAGAAGTTTTTGAAAGGAGCTTTCAACAGACGGCCAGCTTTGCCCCGTACTTGTGTGACCTGGGACGCTAATCTAGTGCTAAATTTTTTAAAAGAATGGTCACCGGCAAAATTGTTATCGCTGGCGCAATTGACGCTTAAAACTGTGCTGTTGTGCTTGTTGGTCTCTAGTCAAAGGGGACAGGCGATTTGGTTGATGGACTTGCGTAACATGAGTTGGACAAAGGAAGATGTACGATGTAGGTTTGGGGATTTGCTCAAAACTTCTGGCCCAAACAAACATCAGAATGAAGTGGTATTTTGTGCTTTTCCGTCTGATTTGGTAATTTGTGTTGTACATTATTTGAAACAATATGTCAAAAGAACTCGTGCATTTAGAGGAACGGAAACGAGACTCTTTATCAGTTGGACAGCCCCTCACAAAGCGGTGTCGAGAGATACTATCCGTCGATGGACAAAGATTGGATTACAAAAAGCGGGTATTGACATGACAATATTTACGCCGCATTCAACTCGTTCCGCTGCATCTAGTAAAGCTGCAAGTAAAATTCCTCTGGCAACCATTCTGAAGACTGTTGGTTGGCGTCGGGCTAACACCTTCACAACTTTTTACAAGAAACCAGTGGACAGTGGGAGGAGTTTTGGACAGGCTGTTCTGTCATGAAGAATTGGGGTAGGTTTATATGTATTTCAATTCATCGACAGTGCTAGGGTGTAAATGTTGCAGACTTTAAAGTCTCACGTGACCCATTCCTCTCGGAATTGTGGGAGATAAAATTACATAATTATGACGAGCTTACCTCAGTAAGTGAAGTCTAATTGTGGTTTTATCGACCACAATGTAGAGAGGAAAGGGATTACGTGCCTCGCCCTAAGTTGTCTTCAGAGTTATACTGATAACCGTTTTCCCTCCCTATCCCTTTCCTCTCTCTTTCTCTTTTTTCTGCACCATTTACACGTCGTTAAACAGTGACGTATTCCCGCGTTCTATCTCACGTAATCCCTTTCCTCTCTACATTGTGGTCGATAAAACCACAATTAGACTTCACTTACTCAGGTAAGCTCGTCATAATTATGTAATTCGTGTTGATGACGGCTTCATAAGACAAATCAGCGAATCTATCGTGAGGAAGACGTTTATGTACAAATCACCGAACCCAACCCATTTTTTGTGTGCATTTTTCTGAAGAATAAACTGCATGTGGTTAATTTCATCCGTTTAATGCTTGTCAAAACGAGCCATAAGGCTCTAGAATAAAAGATTTCACGCATTGCTTGGCCATCTGATCACAGATGAGGTCGCAGTTTGTAGGTTGAATCTATGAATCGGCCAGAGATAGATCTGCATTTCTGGTACGACCTTCCAGATTATCAACAGCGGGTTCATGGTCGGAATCAAGAGGTCAAATTTGCGTGGCTCCCAATCATTTCATAAAAGATTTCCATTTTCTTGTTTCTGCGGCTGCGCAAGTTATTTTGGGGTGCGTATCGCTAGCGCTACGTGTCATTTGTCCTACGTGTCATTTGTGCTACGTGCCGCTATCGCTACGTTGATTAGTGCTACAAATAATTTGTCTATGAGTCGCTATCATTCGTTCTTTATCACTACGTGTCCACAGCACTACATCTTTTAGCGCTACGTGTCATTATCGCTACGTGTCAATACCACTACTTACTGACGACTTTCTCTTTCTCATTTTTTCTCTCGCTC
>NC_090248.1:3920219-3937719 GCF_037325665.1 Littorina saxatilis
AATATAACAAGTCGCGTAAGGCGAAAATACAATATTTAGTCAAGTAGCTGTCGAACTCACAGAATGAAACTGAACGCAATGCCATTTTTCAGCAAGACCGTATACTCGTAGCATCGTCAGTCCACCGCTCATGGCAAAGGCAGTGAAATTGACAAGAAGAGCGGGGTAGTAGTTGCGCTAAGAAGGATAGCACGCTTTTCTGTACCTCTCTTTGTTTTAACTTTCTGAGCGTGTTTTTAATCCAAACATATCATATCTATATGTTTTTGGAATCAGGAACCGACAAGGAATAAGATGAAAGTGTTTTTAAATTGATTTGGACAATTTAATTTTGATAATAATTTTTATATATTTAATTTTTAGAGCTTGTTTTTAATCCGAATATAACATATTTATATGTTTTTGGAATCAGCAAATGATGGAGAATAAGATAAACGTAAATTTGGATCGTTTTATAAATTTTTATTTTTTTTTACAATTTTCAGATTTTTAATGACCAAAGTCATTAATTAATTTTTAAGCCACCAAGCTGAAATGCAATACCGAAGTCCGGGCTTTGTCGAAGATTACTTGACCAAAATTTGAACCAATTTGGTTGAAAAATGAGGGCGTGACAGTGCCGCCTCAACTTTCACGAAAAGCCGGATATGACGTCATCAAAGACATTTATCAAAAAAATGAAAAAAACATTCGGGGATTTCATACCCAGGAACTCTCATGTCAAATTTCATAAAGATCGGTCCAGTAGTTTAGTCTGAATCGCTCTGCACACACACACACACACACGCACACACACACACACACACGCACGCACACACGCACGCACATACACCACGACCCTCGTATCGATTCCCCCTCGATGTTAAAATATTTAGTCAAAACTTGACTAAATATAAAAAACCCACCAACAACAACCATGAAATAAATACGTGGTGAAAAAGAGAGAGAGAGAGAGAGAGAGAGAGAGAGAGAGAGAGAGAGAGAGAGAGAGAGAGAGAGAGAGAGACAGACAGACAGAGAGAGACAGAGAGAGACAGAGACACAGATAGAGAGAGACAGAGACAGACAGACATACAGATCCGACAGACAGCCATGCAGACAATATATATCGGTACACACTCACACGCACACACAAAGGGAAGTGTCTGCCGTTTGAACATGTAGTATAGTGCTATCGACACGTAGCGTTATCGACACGTAGCGCTACAGTACATTGTTTTTTTCAAAAATAGTGATATCGACACGTAGTTCTATTGAGACGTAGTGATAATGGCATGTGTGAATTGTGGCAATAGCACTACGTGCCGATTGCACTACTGTTTTTGGCAATTTGTGTCGATAGCACTACAGAAAATAGCGCAAACGATACGTAGCACAAATGACACGTAGCGCTAGCGGGACGCACCGGTTACTTTGCCAAGGTCATGGCCGAACTTGAGGCCAACGGAGAAATATCGCTGGATATTTTCTCCCTAGATTAACAGAGACAAAGAAGGGAAGTCATGCTGTATGTACTACTATTTATGTGTGTTTTCGAGCAAATCGTGCCGGGTCGTGTATATTAGGCCAAAAAAAAAAAATAGGTGTGGTTACGGTAACATAGCCAAAAAAAATAGGGTAGGAAGGTAGGCAATCACTTTTTTTTTTGTTTAACTTTTTTTTCTAATGTGTACAAATTAAACCTACTTGACAGGGAAATAAGTGTGCGACTCGGGCGCTTTCGCTTTCATTGCGTTTTCTGCACTCGTTTACTTGGTTTTGTTGACAAATGTAATAAAAAGTTATAGGGTCGGCCCCCAAAAATAGGGTAGGTCGGGTTACCGTAACCACACCTATTTTTTTTTAGGCCTTAGGTTTCCGTGGATTCCCCACTTTATTCATCTTCTATGAAGTGTTTAAGTGTCTTTCTTTCTGATAGTGAATCGTCGTCTGTACCCATTCAACATCACTGTGGACGGTCATCTGTGTGCCAGGGTCTTTGACGACGGCAACAGAGAGCGGTCTGTGCGCTGTGGTTCTGTGGTGTATGGACAGGTGGTTCGACTTACCAAAGACTACACTGCACATCCAGATAATCAGTTTTTGAATCTGTGTGAACTTGAAGTACTGGGTGAGAAAATGTTACTACATTGTTGTGTACGTCTTTGTTTATGTGTGTGTTTGACTGATTGGTTGGTTTGTGTCCCTGAACTTGTTTTTTAAAATGTACAAACTGACCTTTGAGTAAGATCGATAATTCCTGCTACCGAGATGGTTTCGATTCATTGTCTAGCATGTGCAAACGAACAGTTTTCTGATATATCAGTTAGTATGTCCATGATGTGTATGCTATAAAAGTCAGACAAATGGACGTGCACGTTCCAACCAAGACATATACACACTACATTCTGATTGTTTAATTGTTTGATTGGTTGATTGACTGGTTGGTTATTATTTTTAACAGACGCGTATTTAAGTCCAGGAATGAGTTGTTGGTTTTATATTAACTGGGGAGAACACTGCGTTGGCCTGGATAGTCTGGGTTTTACGCGTGTATTTCGGGAGAGGGGGTGCATATTTATGAGATAGATAAGGTGCTTAATGGCATTGCGAAAAAACATATAATATAAGATGGCTGTTACACTGTTTGAAGACAAGTTGTTCGTCAATCCCAGGGGAGCATATCCTCATATTTTGTCATCTTTATCGACGGTAGGGGTCAACAAAAAGCTAGTCTTGCACAAGACATGAGACACCCACTTTGCCACTATATAATAAGTGCAGAAAACAAATGATAAATCAACGGGGGTCATAGTTGTCAAGAACGCTAAATACTCTTAATGAATGTTCCCTCTTGTATTCAGTCAGATGGTGTCGCGTTTAGTATGCAAATCTACAGAATAAAATGTAATTGACCAAACCAACAAAGCAATTATAAGCGTTTCATATTTTGTTTTTATAAAGAATAAGGCGCACAATCAGCATTATACAAATATTCGTTTTAATCTTTTGAGCTACTCAATTTACACACGTTTCACAATGTCGAAATCAGGTGTATTCTAGTTTTAAAACAGCGTCAGTGTTGCATATTTTATCGGATAAACGTTTTATCACATGACAATTCGTAGTGTTTCTTGAAGGTCCTTGTCTACATTTTTATACCGAAATCGCCATTTGACCATTAAAATGCAGAGTCTATTATCTACAAATATCAACAATACACCCCCTTTCGATCAGGAAAGACGAAGCCAGTGTAGCCGTTTGAAAATTCATTGTAGTATTCCAGCGTAGTACTCATAGTAGGATATCCTTATTTGGAAAATGCCAAGCGCAAAACTCCTCTCAAATCCCGTGCATTTCGTGCGTTTATAAAAAAGCGTGGACAGCGCTCCAGTGTCAAACTGTTGCTGCACTTGTTTGGGCGTGGCTATAAGCATAGTGACATGAATTTGATTGGTCAGTATTTTTAGGCAAAGCACATGTTCTCAGCAAACAGAAAGCAAAATATTGGAAGCGTGAGTCACGCTACCCAAAAATAAAATCTTTTTTTACATATATTTTTTTTCTATCATTTTTTTCCCCATGGTTCATTCATCATTTTACATAATTTTGTATCGAAATCTAACCATAAGATTATTGAAAAAAAGCAAAAATGTAGACGACCACCTTTAAAGACACTGATTCAAAAAGTTGAACCACCCTGAATTCGCATTTTTGCTACACAGGTGTAAGACGTACGCTAATACAAACAGAAAAGTATGGCGTGCCGTTCAATATATTTAAGCATGACGCATTTATTTTCTGTCAATATGAACCACCCTGAATTTACATATTAACTACAACTGTGTAAGACGCAAATACTCTCGGGCGCGTGTTTCCAACTCCCAACAAGCATTTCACTGTGATTGAGAGCAGCTAAAAGGAAAATGCTGAGTCCATATCTTTTGTTTTAAAGTCTAAACTTGCACAGAGTAGCCATCAGTTTTATTGGTGAGATCAGTGAGTATTTGTTAAGCCTTTCCTTTCTTCTGAATGCTTTTACCAGTGTTTGTGCGTTTAACTGTTGCTAACATTGATTGCTTTCACTTATCATTCAAACCGGAAGCAAGAGTGGATATAGGTCACACATGCATAATACAGCTACCTAAATCACAGACATCTCTTGGAATCCAGTTATGAAACTGATGTGTGTGTGTGTGTGTGTGTGTGTGTGTGTGTGTGTGTGTGTGTGTGTGTGTGTGTGTGTGGCTGTGTGTGTATGTGTTTGTGAGTGTGTGTGTGTATGTGTGTGGGTGTGTGTATGTGTGTGTGTGTGTGTGTGTGTGTGTGTGTGCAGTGCCCAGTGGTGTCAGCCAGTGTCCGGCAGGTAGTTACGGACAGGGTTGTGGACAGACCTGTAGTAACAACTGTGGCGGGGGATTAGGCAAGAACTTCTGCAATATTTACTCCGCAGTTTGTTATGATGGTAAGTGAAATTCGCCGCCTCACATGTGTGCCAACCAAATGGTTAGTCGCAGAGATACTTGTAGTATTAAACCAGAAACACAACTTGACCCAACATGTTTGCGCGCTCATACACACGCACATGCGCACGCACACAGCATATATTTGTAAATACATTGTTCTGCATAATGTTTGATAATGAGCGTTGAAACTATTTACATCTTATATTCTGGTAGACAAGGGTGTTTTAAGATAAATGTTCAGTTGCTACTGCGCTGTTGTGGATTTGTTTGTTGAGCATCCTAACTGTTCAATCAATGCGCACCATGAGTATACACAATTGTTTATGTCGTCATTTGTAGAATACTATATTGTTCGTTGAATTGTTTTAGGCATGACGGTTAAACTAAATAAACCACATTTCCATTTTCATGGGTGTATTTATGCAAATGTCAAGTTGATGTGGCTGCCATATTTTATTGAGGAGTTCGTATTTATCACATCGGTGTTTGATAAGCTTAATAAGAAAGAGCATTCACACACTTAATAAGAAACGGTGTTGTGCGCAGTCAGTTTTAACATCCCCAGGTGTGAATCTTAAATGTCTTCCTTAAATGAGCTCGAAGTTGAGCTTGACAAGAGTTTGCAAAATATTGTGAAACGGATCGATCCAAATGTCCCAAAAGACGAGTAACATTGCCTTTGATACTATGTTCAGTAAAAATAGAAAGAAACTTAATCATATTCAGTCTGCACTAGTGCCAATCAGACATATTGATTGTGCACGCTGAAAGAACATACTTGACGTCACATAGGTGCATACATCGCTAATCATTGCTTATGCAACTTTAAAGCAAAATACGTGCAAGGTAGCTAACATGTATCAACAAAACTTAGATTCTGAATGATCATGTAAGGCGTCATACTTATAAGCTTGGTCAGAGTTGTCAAAGTGTTTAATTACTAAATGGTGTGAGAACGAGCCATAACATATCCACGAGGTTACTGCACCGATTTTGTAAGTTTTATGATCGTCCATTACCTGACTAATTGTACAATTAGTCAGGTAATTGACAATCTATAGTAACCTGTTAATTGTCCCTATTATATCACTGCGACTCATTGTGTTTCTGCTTTTGCTTCTTCTTTTTTTTTTTTGCACTTCAGAATCTTGTATTTTTGTTATGCCGAGTATTGTATTCAGCCAATCCGATACATGGATTTATGTCTTCTTTTTACATTTACAATAAAGTCCTACACGTTTCAAACGGGATAACTCATTCACTTGATTGCTAATTCAATCAATCAAAACAACAAGTCTTTAGATCGGTACTACCCGTATTATATGGCTGTAGACATTTCAACAGCTCCGTCAATTATTACTAATTTGATTCTTAAGTAGAAACAAGTTTGCACGCTACATTTTAAATTGCTTTAATGGAGCACCGTTTGGGGTAAGTTACGAAGTAAAGCACGAAGTAAGCGTAGCCACTGAAAGCATCACACCTGACAGAAACGTATTTTGTTTCCTACAGACACTACACTACTTCAATTGATCAGGTATCATAGTTACGGACCACTTTCGAGCAAATCATTGCACGATTACGTTATAATATACGGAATTTCACAACATGTATAAATGCCTAAATTCGTCGGAAAACGTTTCCAAAAGAGCCGCAGTAATACAATCTTTGAGATCTAATTGAGGTTTTATCTCCCACAATTCCGAGAGGAATGGGTCACGTGAGATAGAACGCGGGAATACGTCACTGAACGAATGGTTTCCGTCCTGTGAAGACGTGTTGGTGCACTGTCTCTCTTGCTTTGCTTTCATTTTCCTCTAACCTTTCTCTGTACAAGTTTTAGTTGTAGGTTAGTTGAAGTGTATTGACTATTTTGATTGTTTATCATTGTGTCAACTTGCAAGGTAAGGAAACAGTTTGGAGTTTTCGGTGTTTGTTGGTTTTTTGAACCGGGAACTTGTTGTTTCGCGTATGAATTTTATTCGTCGAAGCTAACACATGGAAATGTTAGGCGTCAGTCGGCGCGTTCATTGTTTTTGCAGGTGTGACCTACTATATTTGAGTCAGTTGGGATCGTTACTTGTTTTTGCACGTGTGACCTAAGGTCAGTCGGAATTGTGACTTGTTTTGGTAGGATGACATATTATTTTGGCTACGGAAATGAAGTACACGTTTGCTGACACAGTCAGTCACGATTTGCTGACATAGTCAGTCACGATTTGCTGAAGCAGCCTCTTTGTTTTTTCAGCAGCTGTCTCGATTACAGCAATTACTATCGCCTGAGGCGAACTATGGGCCACAGAAGGTCCGCTGTGCTAAGGCTGAGCACTAGTCCATTGAAGATTTGAAAATCTTTGCAGTGGATTTTAAATTGTTTTCATACTGTAACGGGGCGCTTGCTCGTCCCCAGGAATCAATATAACTTTTTCGTGTGGTTTTTGTTCGGAATATGGCGGACTCGGGAGGTGGTGAATGTGCTGCTGGCGGGAAGAAAACCGGCAAGAAACCGGCGAAAGCACAACCTTCTGAAGTGATACCGTCAGAAAAGACGGGAGTTGATCAGTCTCTTTCAATAGAGAAGAGCTCGTCTGGCCCACGTGATTGTGAAGTTACTCTGAAAATGGACAACATTTTGGAGACAATGACTGCCTTGTCTGGCAGACTATCTGATTTGGAGAAAGTTGGTAAGCTTAATGCGACGCCTGTTGCTTCAACATCGCGTGGAACCGAGTCGCATGGAACCGAAAGCAGTTCGGCGCAAGAGTCGCAAGCGGATGGAGAAGACGGTGCTTCGGTTAGATTTGCTCATGAGCAGTTCGAAAATGAGTTTGATTCGGCTGAAGACACGGATGTTGCTTCGGACAATGATTTTGACGCAGGCATAGTAGTGGATACAGTTGGCGAGGGGATTCATCCATCTCTGGCAGATCGTTTTGAAGAAGGACTTCTTCTTCCATCAGATCGGGCACGTGTGCGAGACACTCTTCAGAACTATCCGCGGCCCAAAAATGTCACGTCGCTTCGAACGCCGACTCTCAATCGTGAATTAGATGGCAAACTGTTAGACAAGTTTGCAAAGAAAAGAGACTCGAACCTGTCCTTTGTTCAGGAACAAGTAGGTTGTACGCTGAAAATTATCGCTCAGCTTATGTCCGACCTCAAAGAAAAACCAGCAAGTCGGAAGTTGAGTGAGCGTGACAGCTTTAGCAAACTGGCCGATGCGGCTCGACTTCTTATGGCTTCACACAAGGACCTGTCACAAGTGCGGCGCGAAGCACTCAGGCCGACACTTAGCCAAGACTGCAGGGCCTTATGCAATGCGCAGCTAAATTTCAAACTGACGTCTAACGAGTTTTTGTTTGGGGAGGATCTAGCGAAAAGGGTCGACGATGCAGTGAAGAACAGGAAATTATCATCCACACTGTCACAGCCCCTTTCAAAAAACGCCACCAGAGGTCGTCAGTTCTACCAAGGGCGACCTCGACAACAGTTTCAGCAGAGACAACAGTACCAGCAGAGAAGAGGTGTCTCCAACCGACAGACAGGACACAAATTCTCTCCCAAGTTCCACTCCCAACAGAGCGGGATTCCCTCCAAGAAAACAAAACGGGATTAGAATCTAATATTTGTGCGCCAGCGGTTTCTATTTTTAGGGAACAGGTCAGTTCAAAATTTGTGAATACTCCTGAGAACTTTCATAGTGGAAAAGTCGCTGATCATTTGAATAGTTGGAGACAGTTAACCTCTGATAGATGGATCCTTCAGCAAGTCGCAGGAATTGAAATTGAATTTATGATCACTGGTGAACACATTCCAGACAGGAAAGAAATTAGATTTTCTTCTTCCGAGGATGAGCTAGTGGCTAATGAGGTAGCGAAGTTAGTGGAGAAACAGATTGTTCAAGAGGTGGATCAACGGCCAGATCAACTTTTATCCAGTATTTTCTTGCGTCAGAAAAAAGATGGTAGTCAAAGGGTGATTTTAAACCTAAAAAATTTGAATCAGACAATTGAAAAGATTCACTTCAAGATGGATACATTAAAAAACGCAGTGTCATTAATGAAAAAAGATTGCTTTTTTGCCTCAGTTGATCTAAAAGATGCATATTTCTCCATACGCATCGCTCCCAAGTTCAGAAAATATTTCAGATTTCAGTTTCATGGCAAAACTTTTGAGTTCCTGGCTCTTCCACAGGGATATCGTGATTCTCCCCGCATTTTCACGAAACTACTAAAGCCTGTATTGGCCCACTTACGTTTATCTGGCCATACCCTTCTGATATACATTGATGATACCCTTTTGCAAGGAGACACTTTTGAAGAATGCCAGGCAGCAGTGTTAGATACATGTGCTTTGTTGGATCGTTTGGGCTTTACTGTGCATCCTGTGAAGTCAGTATTTACACCTACTCAATGCATTGAGTTTTTAGGGTTTCAGCTTGATTCTCAGAACATGTTAGTTTCTCTGACCCCCCGGACAGTTGATAAAATTCGTACTAAGTGCGCTGATTTGGCTGGAAGAAAGAAATGTACAATTAGGCAGTTGGCTGAAGTTATCGGATATTTAGTGGCTGCCCAACCGGGTGTTTGGGTTGCACCTCTCTTTTTTAAACGATTAGAGATCGCAAAAAATGAAGCCCTTGCTGTTAGGAAAGGTGACTTTGATGCAGAACTTGTGGTTTCAGAACAAGTTCGTTCAGACCTTCTCTGGTGGATTGATAATGTAAAGCAATATCCTTCCCCTGTTAGCAGAGGCATACCTACTGTAATAGTAAAATCAGATGCTTCGAAAATAGGGTGGGGGGCGGAGTGTCAGGGTAGCACCACAGGTGGAATGTGGACCAAGGAAGAAGCTTTTGAACATATTAACTGTTTGGAACTTAAAGCAGCTTATTTTGCCTTGAAATCCCTTTGCAGGGGATTATGTCACTCTTACATTCAGTTACTTACAGACAATAGCACCACTGTTGCTTGTATTAATAACATGGGCAGCACAAAAGTTTTGTGCAACGACATTGCCAGAGACATTTGGTTGTGGTGCTTATCACATAGTAATTGTGTAACAGCAACACACTTACCGGGTTGCCTAAATATAGAGGCAGATGCAGAATCCCGTGTAGATAGACACAACATTGAATGGCATTTGGACACACAAGTGTTTGCAGAAGTCATCAATCGGTTTGGTCTCTGTGATGTAGACTTATTTGCTTCTCGTGTTAACGCACAGTTAAGAAAGTATGTTTCATGGAAACCTGACCCAGATGCATTTGCCATTGATGCATTTTCCTTAGACTGGTCATTGTTCAAGGCGTTCTGTTTTCCGCCTTTCAGTCTCATTCCAAGAGTGCTCCAAAGGATAGAAGTCTTAGAGGCGGAGTGTGTGCTGGTGGTGCCATTATGGACAACGCAAGTGTGGTTCACGAAACTGTTGCGTCTACTAGTAGAACTGCCGGTCATGTTGCCCCGAAAAGAAAACTTACTCAGTCATCCACTGACGCAACAGAAATTATCATGTCAGCCTGGAGAGAGGGTACAAAGCGTAACTACGAGTCATATTTCAAACGCTGGCTTCAGCATTGCCTTGAACGGGATAGAGATCCCTTTTGTGCCTCTCCACATGAGTTGATAAGGTTTTTAACGAAACTGTTCCAAGAAGGCAAAGGATACAGCAGTTTGAACATGGCACGAAGCGCTGTTTCCGCATTGTCCCTTCAGGATAATTGTTCAGTGGGTTGTCATCCACTGGTGAAGAAGTTTTTGAAAGGAGCTTTCAACAGACGGCCTGCTTTGCCCCGTACTTGTGTGACCTGGGACGCTAATCTAGTGCTAAATTTTTTAAAAAGAATGGTCACCGGCAAAATTTTTATCGCTGGCGCAATTGACGCTTAAAACTGTGCTGTTGTGCTTGTTGGTCTCTAGTCAAAGGGGACAGGCGATTTGGTTGATGGACTTGCGTAACATGAGTTGGACAAAGGAAGATGTACGATGTAGGTTTGGGGATTTGCTCAAAACTTCTGGCCCAAACAAACATCAGAATGAAGTGGTATTTTGTGCTTTTCCGTCTGATTTGGCAATTTGTGTTGTACATTATTTGAAACAATATGTCAAAAGAACTCGTGCATTTAGAGGAACGGAAACGAGACTCTTTATCAGTTGGACAGCCCCTCACAAAGCGGTGTCGAGAGATACTATCCGTCGATGGACAAAGATTGGATTACAAAAAGCGGGTATTGACATGACAATATTTACGCCGCATTCAACTCGTTCCGCTGCATCTAGTAAAGCTGCAAGTAAAATTCCTCTGGCAACCATTCTGAAGACTGTTGGTTGGCGTCGGGCTAACACCTTCACAACTTTTTACAAGAAACCAGTGGACAGTGGGAGGAGTTTTGGACAGGCTGTTCTGTCATGAAGAATTGGGGTAGGTTTATATGTACAGTATTTCAATTCATCGACAGTGCTAGGGTGTAAATGTTGCAGACTTTAAAGTCTCACGTGACCCATTCCTCTCGGAATTGTGGGAGATAAAATTACATAATTATGACGAGCTTACCTCAGTAAGTGAAGTCTAATTGTGGTTTTATCGACCACAATGTAGAGAGGAAAGGGATTACGTGCCTCGCCCTAAGTTGTCTTCAGAGTTATACTGATAACCGTTTTCCCTCCCTATCCCTTTCCTCTCTCTTTCTCTTTTTTCTGCACCATTTACACGTCGTTAAACAGTGACGTATTCCCGCGTTCTATCTCACGTAATCCCTTTCCTCTCTACATTGTGGTCGATAAAACCACAATTAGACTTCACTTACTCAGGTAAGCTCGTCATAATTATGTAATTAGCATTCTCATCAACTCAAGCACACTATGTGATCTCCGGAGGATTGTTTGAAGGTTTTAAAATATTACTTGTGTTTCAATAACATGGATTTTGTTTTGCAGAGGTATAAACAATTAAACGCAAACTATGATTGGTCTTTTGCGTGGAGTATGGCGTTAATTATTGTTCATTCCGTGATTTGAGGCTACCGTGTAACGTTTCAGACTGCACGGTAGGGAACTATGGAACTAACTGCGATAGTACGTGTTCTAATCTCTGTGATGGAGGCTGTGACCGAGTCACCGCCCACTGTACACGTGAGTCGATCTGCCGTACTCTTTGCTGTTGTTCATGCATTTCTTTTCTCTAGTCCACTTAGCAGTTCCTACTAACTGTGTGTCATGTTTTTTTTAACTTCGTCGTGACTGTGTACTGTAATGAAAGTAAGCCCCCCCTAACGTGCACACCCAATGTAGTGTACACGGGGGGGAGTTCGGACACCGAAGAGAGTCTGCACACAAATTTGACTCTGAAATAAATTTCCGCCGAACCTGGGATCGAACTCACGCTGACAGCGGCCAACTGAATACAAATCCAGCGGGCTACCAACTGAGCTATATCCCCGCCCATATACTGCTATGTGATTTGTCAGAAAGAGCCTCCACATACATTTCCTCAAAAGATTTAACAACATAGCTCCCTGTCCGTATTTTGAACTTGTATACATTTGCAGAAACAAGATAATGACAAAATCGCTGTTTGATGTTTTAATGACGGACTAGCTTTTTGTATTGGTCCTCGGAAAGCATATCGCCTTCTGTTTTGATTTTATCAACCTTGGGCTCCGGCCTCTCTCAAATAAAAACAAGTCGCGTAAGGAGAAATTACTACATTTAGTCAAGCTGTGGAACTCACAGAATGAAACTGAATGCACTGCATTTTTTCACAATGACCGTAGTCCACCGCTTGTGCCTAACGGAGTGAAACTGACGAGCCTGTTCAGCGCGGTAGTGGTTTCGCTGTACTTCGTAGCACGCTTTTCTGTACCTCTCTTCGTTTTAACTTTCTGAGCGTGTTTTTAATCCAAACATATCATATATATATATATGTTTTTGGAATCAGGAACCGACAAGGAATAAGATGAAATTGTTTTTAAATCGATTTCGGAAATTAAATTTTAATCATAATTTTCATATTTTTAATTTTCAGAGCTTGTTTTTAATCCAAATATAACATATGTATATGTTTTTGGAATCAGGAAATGATGCAGAATAAGATGAACGTATATTTTGATCGTTTTATATAAAAAAATATTTATTACAATTTTCAGATTTTTAATGACCAAAGTCATAAATTAATTTTTAAGCCACCAAGCTGAAATGCAATACCGAAGTCTGGCCTTTGTCGAAGATTGCTCTACACAAATTTCAATCAATTTGATTGAAAAATGAGGGTGTGACAGTGCCGCCTCATCCCGCAGTGGGGCACTGCGGTTATGAAATTAAAAGCCCCTCCTGTTTTTGGAACCGCAGGAGCTTTCTAGTTTGCTGTTAGGTAGATTTTTGGTTCCTCTTTCCTGTCATGCTCTCTTTTTCTTCATGAATTCTTTTCTTTTTTCTGCCTTCTTGCTCATTCACCTGTATTTTTTCCAAAAATCTCTTCTCTTGCCGCTTGTCTCGCGATTCATGTATTAAGTTTAATCTGTTAGTGTTCTGATGTAAGTCCAGCAGTAGATAGGTTAAGCCTATTTTAACATACTGGAAACTGGTAATCTTCCAGTAGGTATTAATTTAGTTTTACTAAAGCCTGCTGGGACACAAGTAATGGGTTAGTGCATTTGTAAACAGGAATCGCTTGACAAGTGGCCCCCTTCATCCCCCCCTTCCTCGTCCTGATATGGCTCTGCGTAGTCGGATGGACGTTAAGCAACAAATAAACAAACAAACAAAAGTGCCGCCTCAACTTTTACAAAAAGCCGGATATGACGTCATCAAAAGTATTTATTGTAAAAAAGAAAAACACTTCCGGGGATATCATTCCCAGGAACTCACTTGTCAAATTTCATAAAGATCGGTTTAGTAGTTTGGTCTGAATCGCTCCACACACACACACGCACAGACAGACAGACAGACAGACAGACACACACACACACACACACACACACACACACACACACACACACACACACACACACACACACACACACACACCACGACCCTCGTCTCGATTCCCCCTCTATGTTAAAACAAATTTTAGTCAAAACTTGACTAAATGTAACAAGTCGCGTAAGGCGAAAATACAACATTTAGTCAAGTAGCTGTCGAACTCACAGAATGAAACTGAACGCAATGCCATTTTTCAGCAAGACCGTATACTCGTAGCATCGTCAGTCCACCGCTCATGGCAAAGGCAGTGAAATTGACAAGAAGAGCGGGGTAGTAGTTGTGCTAAGAAGGATAGCACGCTTTTCTGTACCTCTCTTTGTTTTAACTTTCTGAGCGTGTTTTTAATCCAAACATATCATATCTATATGTTTTTGGAATCAGGAACCGACAAGGAATAAGATGAAAGTGTTTTTAAATTGATTTCGACAATTTAATTTTGATAATAATTTTTATATATTTAATTTTCAGAGCTTGTTTTTAATCCAAATATAACATATTTATATGTTTTTGGAATCAGAAAATGATGGAAAATAAGATGAACGTAAATTTGGATCGTTTTATAATTTTTTTTGTTTTTTTTTACAATTTTCAGATTTTTAATGACCAAAGTCATAAATTAATTTTTAAGCCACCAAGCTGAAATGCAATACCGAAGTCCGGGCTTTGTCGAAGATTGCTTGACAAAAATTTCAATCAATTTGGTTGAAAAATGAGGGCGTGACAGTGCCGCCTCAACTTTCACGAAAAGCCGGATATGACGTCATCAAAGACATTTATAAAAAAAATGAAAAAAACGTTCGGGGATTTCATACCCAGGAACTCTCATGTCAAATTTCATAAATATCGGTCCAGTAGTTTAGTCTGAATCACTCTACACACACACACAGACACACGCACATACACCACGACCCTCGTCTCGATTCCCCCCTCGATGTTAAAACATTTAGTCATAACTTGACTAAATGTAACAATGAAACAGAAGACGATATGCTCCCCTCGGATTGAAAACAACAATCTGTTCTGTCAGCAACCCATCAAACAGCGTTGTTATCATCATTTTGTTTGCCGTCTGCAAGGGGACTGGTTGACAAAATCAAATACGTCTCACCGCTTTGATACTGGAGATTATAATACAGTTCCTATCGCATTGCCACTGCGATTCATAATATATCTGCTTTTTAACCCCCACCTCACGTGGTATGTGTTTGCTTTGTTATGTTTATAATGCCGAACATTATCTTATGTTGAACTCGTTTCAGGCTGCGTGGGGAACTTTGCAGGCGACTTCTGTCAAGGTAAATAATTATGTTACGTTTTCAATCCACTCCCCCACTTATAGTTTTATCATTCCCAACGCTATAGAAAACCGCTTTCGGACCTCCATAAATCTGTGAAAAGTTGGTTATATCGAGATGGATGTTTTTATATTTAGTCAAGTTTTGACTAAATATTTTAACATCGAGGGGGAATCGAAACGAGGGTCGTGGTGTATGTGCGTGTGTGTGTCTGTGTGTGTGTCTGTGTGTGTGTGTGTGTGTGTGTAGAGCGATTCAGACTAAACTACTGGACCGATCTTTATGAAATTTGACATGAGAGTTCCTGGGTATGAAATCCCCGAATGTTTTTTTCATTTTTTTGATAAATGTCTTTGATGACGTCATATCCGGCTTTTCGTGAAAGTTGAGGCGGCACTGTCACGCCCTCATTTTTCAACCAAATTGGTTGAAATTTTGGTCAAGTAATCTTCGACGAAGCCCGGACTTCGGTATTGCATTTCAGCTTGGTGGCTTAAAAATTAATTAATGACTTTGGTCATTAAAAATCTGAAAATTGTAAAAAAAAAATAAAAATGTATAAAACGATCCAAATTTACGTTTATCTTATTTTCCATCATTTGCTGATTCCAAAAACATATAAATATGTTATATTCGGATTAAAAACAAGCTCTGAAAATTAAATATATACAAATTATTATCAAAATTAAATTGTCCAAATCAATTTAAAAACACTTTCATCTTATTCCTTGTCGGTTCCTGATTCCAAAAACATATAGATATGATATGTTTGGATTAAAAACACGCTCAGAAAGTTAAAACAAAGAGAGGTACAGAAAAGCGTGCTATCCTTCTTAGCGCAACTACTACCCCGCTCTTCTTGTCAATTTCACTGCCTTTGCCATGAGCGGTGGACTGACGATGCTACGAGTATACGGTCTTGCTGAAAAATGGCATTGCCTTCAGTTTCATTCTGTGAGTTCGACAGCTGCTTGACTAAATATTGTATTTTCGCCTTACGCGACTTGTTGTATGTTAACGACACACACATCACTACCCTCGTCTCGATTCCCGTCAATGTTACAACATTTAGTCATAAAAAACACACGATTGAGTTGCTTTAACGTGTTTTCACGTCTTCTTGCAGGTTGTGCTGGACATTTTGCTGGAGAAACATGCACAGGTTTGTACAATACATACTGCTTCTATTTATAGTTCTAGACACTAACACGAAAACCGTGTGTGTGTGTGTGTGTGTGTGTGTGTGTGTGTGTGTGTGTGTGCGTTCTTGAGCGTGTGTGTGTGTGTGTGTGTGTGTGTGTGTGTGTGTGTGTGTGTGTGTGTGTGTGTGTTTATTTGGTATAATCATTTCGTTGCACAACTCCGAATACATGGTAGCAGCGACACATTTCCACAATGATCAATTTTAGGCAAGAGGCACTTGACATTATGAACCAACTCATTGGATGACGTCAAAAGTACATACACATGTACATGTTGGCACCTTAGTAAAATGTGTCCTTATTATGTATGATTAACTTTCGTTGCACATCTATATGTAGGTTAGAAACCCAAAGCTAATTTGTGGGAAAAAAGGCTCTTAGTGTTTTGAACCAACTCATTGTGGGGGCTGCGCGTACGTATGTTTGGTCTTTGTGGGCACAGTCGCGACAAAAAAGAAAAACTAAACACAAAATGCGATTTGACTGATAACAATGATTTCAGACTGCTGGGAAGGGTTCTATGGAAGTGATTGTGCAACACAGTGCGGCGGGACCTGTGCAGGAGGATGTGCCAGGAACACCGGTGTCTGTACAAGTAAGTTAATTCTCTGCCGCAGTCCTGTCTGTCTGTCTCTCCTTGTTTGCTCCTCCTTTTGTCCACACGATTACTTCAGCAAAGAACGATAGTCTCTGTTAAGCCTGTCCTTAATTGGACGAAGTCGACTACGCGTAGCTCACTTCGCGAAGCTACCGGAACTAGACTTCGTCGCAGTCCAAGGGAAGGCACTATGGCGGAAAAGAGAGTTATCTTTTCATGTCTTGGCGTCTCAAATCTTATTAGCCAGAAAGCGCATGCGCGTAGTCTCGACCAGCGCGTGGTGTGCTTCTTTCTGAGTACTTTACGTCACAAATTGTACTTTACGTACTTGATGATGACGTAAGTTAATTGTATGTGTTTTATTTCGTTGACTGAGCACGGCCGGGACCAGTTGGCGTGAGCGCTGAGATTTCGAGTTTCATTCGACATGGCAATGCATCGCAGTATGAAATAATACAGGTAGGAGGTTAGTTCTTGTACTTTGGGTCAACCAAAGTCGATAAATGCATTCTTCACTATGGTATTGAGTCTGATTTCGTCGTCCATCTTGAATCGAAAAGCACTCTTCTTACAAACAAAAAAAACTTCGTTGCGAGCTACGGCGAAGCTTCGCATGTCAAAACTTGAGAAGCGATGTTGGGGTCAAAGTACCACGCCGTAGCTGCGGGTTTTTGGTACAAAGACTTCGCGAAGCTTCGTGTAGTCGACTACGGGCTCAATTAAGGACGGGCTTTAATGTGATACACCCAAAGAAAAGACGACTGCTACGCTTGCAAAAACACTTTCAGGCTTTGTTCACTCTAAAAATACTGCAATTACATAAATAGAGAATACTACATGGCTTGCTGTGTCGTACCAGATTTACACGAGTTTTTTTTTTTTAAATACTGAACTGCGAGCGAAAGCGAGCTGTTCACTATTTGAAAAAGCAACGAGTGTAAATCTGGTACGACACAGCAAGCCATGCAGTATTCTGTTTATC
>NC_090248.1:3942719-3957719 GCF_037325665.1 Littorina saxatilis
CAACGTGAACAAGTATTGCTCATTTCTTCTTCTTGTTTTAAACGTTTTTATTGATATGTGGAGGTGAAAAATGTAACTCAGGAATTCTGTGTTATTTATTTAAGGAAAAGAAAAGAGAGAAAACATGATGCAGATTAGCAACACTTAGATATCATTGTCAGTATAGTTATGCAGGCGGTACAAATCCTATGTCAGACACGAACATATTAACATGCATTTTTACATTTGTGTTCTTTTAGATGGTCCAACAAAGTGTAATAATAATTGTTATTAAGCAATATCTGAACATATTGCTATTTCATATATTACGTAGATTTCCATTGGTCAATTGGGCAAAACTGAGCTCATTGCAAAAGTGATATCGACGACATTTCCGTCGATATCAGTTTTGATATTGACGACCTCTTTATTGCTTCCCCACTTCAAAAACAAAGACACCTAAATTTAAAAAAAAAACATATGAAAATGTAACTATCCCAGAATTTAGTTGAGCACGTGACTAATTACATTTTGAAAGAAAAGACATTTGGAAATACTAGAAAGTACAAGAACAGAGTGAACAAAAATGAATAATAATCAGAGGGAGGGATATGGAACAGCCAAAACTGAGACGAACACTTTTGTACTTTCTTTACAGTGAATACAAAATGTCCAGAGAAATTGCAATATATCTAACATTGACGGACTGTGTGATGATATCTTCTGCTATTGGTCTGTTTCGACACTGATATCAAAATCTCGACCTCCGGTCTCGATTTTGATATCACTGTCTCAACAGCCCATAGCAGAAGATATCATCACACAGTCCGTCAATAATTATTGGGTAATATTTAAGTTATCAGTACTTCGACATACTTTATTCGAATTATGCTTACTAAGATATAAACAAAACATCTTACAGGAACCGAAAAGCCGTTGTGGCCAGTTTCAAGTCATGTTGCACGTCTTTTTCTTGTTATCAATATGATCCACTTGTAGAATTATGTTATGATATGGTTTTCAAACTTTACACAACACGACTCTGATGGCGTCACCTTGCTAGAGATCGGACACGAATCAGAGAAGTCCCTTTGACTGTAATGATAGTGTGTGTTTGTTCAATATATATCCATGTTTTCATAATCATATTCAACGGCCATGTCTATATAAGCCATTAACTTAACTTTATTGTTCTTTGATTATGTACACAACACGTTGCACCAATAACAGTGTATGCCTGATGTTGTTCGTGTCATGTCCACCAGCCTGTCGAGACAAGACCCACGGACAGAACTGCAGTGAGAGTTGCGGTCACTGTAAAGGGGGACAACCGTGCAACACAAAGACAGGGGAGTGCACTGATGGGTGTCAGCCTGGCTATACTGGTTCTCATTGCAAAACACGTGAGTACAGGACACACTTAATTATGACAGCAATTAAAGCTAAGTGTCTGATCTCAGGGATAGACATCTTGTTTATCTCAGCAAAAATGACAACACTGTATAGTTTAATGTATGCATCGCATTCAATTTCCCAATCAAAGAACACTTTATTTTTCCAGAGTGTGATGCAGGACTGTATGGTGAGAGATGTAACGAGACTTGTGGTCACTGTCAGGTCAACACCACGTGTCATCATGAGGATGGCCATTGTCTGGCGGGATGTGTGGCTGAGTTCACTGGACCTATGTGTTCACAAGGTAAAGTAACAGGGCTACAGGCTTTGATTTTGGAATTACTTCTGTGTATCACACGTTGAAACACACTTCTTTCTTCCACATTTCACTGCTTAAATACACGCAGATAATATCAAATGGAACAATAATGTATTTTCCACCTAGAGTGAACATTAATATTTACAATAGATGATCATCATAATACCACCACTCAAAATATAACTTTATAGATAGAAAACAGGTTGAAAGCATGAATTGAGTAGCTGCTATAATCGCAACAAGATAATGAAGTACACCTTGTCCGATTGTCTCCCGTATCCAAGGATTTTGTTTGTTTGTTTGTTTGTTCGTTCATGGGCTGAAACTCCCACGGCTTTTACGTGTATGACCGTTTTTACCCCGCCATTTAGGCAGCCATACGCCGCTTTCGGAGGAAGCATGCTGGGTATTTTCGTGTTTCTATAACCCACCAAACTCTGACATGGATTACAGGATCTTTTTCGTGCGCACTTGGTCTTGTGCTTGCGTGTACACACGGGGGTGTTCGGACACCGAGGAGAGTCTGCACACAAAGTTGACTCTGAGAAATAAATCTCTCGCCGAACGTGGGGACGAACCACAGAGATATCTCTGTGGGACGAACTCACGCTGACAGCGGCCAACTGGATACAAATCCAGCGCGCTACCGACTGAGCTACATCCCCGCCCGTATCCAAGGATACTTGGCGCATAAGAACTTCAAGTCCCAAACAAACGTAGCATATCAGTGATTAGTCCAAAAGCGACATATCTTAGCAGCAATAACAAAGCGAACTATGCTCTCACATTAAGTCAGAAAAGGCAGCTGTGTTCAGTTCCTGGTGCGCATGCGCTGCTTACAACTGAGCGACCACAGTAAACAAAGCTCTGTTACTGCTCCCCGTTGCGGTGACAGCGTTTGACACCGCACGTCCAGATCGCAAAGGCGTTAGAAAGTGCTGTAGGCCATGTTTCATCAACTGGCAGCGAACAGTTATGCGAGATCATTTCTTTCCTTACGAACAAATTATGTCCTTGTTTTGATGATATAAGAGGCATATATACCGTTTACAGTGTTCGTTTTGTGTGCCTGGTTTGCATGTGTGTGTGTGTGTGTGTGTGTGTGTAGGTGTGTGTGTGTGCGTGTGTGTGTGTGTGAGCGTGAGCGTGTGTGTAGGTGTGTGTGAGTGGGGGTGTGCGTGCGTGTGGGTTTGTTTGTGTGTGTGTGTGTGTGTTTGTTTGGTATATGTGTGTGGGGGGGGGTGTGCGTTTGTTTGTGTGTGTGTGTGCGTGTGTGTGTGTGTGTGTGTTTGTGTGTGTGTATGTGTGTGTGTGTGTGTACGTGTGTGTGTGTGTGAGCGTGTGTGTAGGTGTGTGTGAGTGGGGGTGTGCGTGCGTGTGGGTTTGTTTGTGTGTGTGTGTGTGTGTTTGTGTTTTATATGTGTGTGGGGGGGTGCGTTTGTGTGTGTGTTTGTGTGTGTGTGTGTGTGTGTGTGAGAGAGAGCGTAAGCGTGTGTGTGAGAGAGAATAGTGACGATGACTAAGATCCACACGTGAATATTTGTTGACTGTTGTCTATTAGTTTATCTATTCATGTATATCCTAGCTGCTGTATCCGGAGGGTCAACAGGGGTGGTCGGTGGCGCTGTGGGAGGTGTTATTGCTGCAATCGTCGTTATAGTGGCCATTACCGTCGTTATTTTTATCATCAGGTAAAGTATATTGTAACCACTGTTGCGATTTGCTTTGGTTTTATTGCTCTTTTTGTACCTCTATGTTTGTTTATTGTACGTCTTGTGTTGTGTGTCTGTCTGTATGTCTTCGTGAACCATGTTCCGACTTGTACTTCCGTGCGTCGGTTTGGGTCTGTCTCTTTCTTGCTTCTGTATCTGCCTCCCTCTGTCTTTTTTCTCTCTCTGTCTCTCTCTTTTTGAGTCACTTGAGAAAAAGTGACTCTATGTAATCGGTCAGTGTTAGTCTGTCCGGCCGGCCGTCCGTAGACACCACCTTAACGTTGGACTTTTCTCGGAAACTATCAAAGCGATCGGGCTCATATTTTGTTTAGTCGTGACCTCCAATGACCTCTACACTTTAACGATGGTTTCGTTGACCTTTGACCTTTTTCAAGGTCACAGGTCAGCGTCAAAGGAAAAATTAGACATTTTATATCTTTGACAAAGTTCATCGGATGTGATTGAAACTTTGTAGGATTATTCTTTACATCAAAGTATTTACATCTGTAGCCTTTTACGAACGTTATCAGAAAAACAAGGGAGATAACTAGCCTTTTCTGTTCGGCAACACACAACTTAACGTTGGGCTTTTCTCGGAAACTATAAAAGTGACCGGGCTCAAATTTTATGTGAACGTGACTCCCAGTGACCTCTACACTTTGACGTCTGCTTTGGTGACCTTTGACCTTTTTCAAGGTCACAGGTATGTCTTGAAGGAAAAAAATTGAAATATCATATCTCTGAAACTATTCATCGGATTTGATTCAAACTTTATAGGATTATTCTTTACATCAAATTATTTACATCTGTATTGTGTTGTGAATAGCAATTTCTTCCTGTCCATCTGATGCCTCATATAATATTCAGAACTGCGAAAGTGACTCGATCGAGCGTTTGCTCTTCTTGTTATTTGTCTTTCCTCTCTCTCTCTCTTTCTCACGTATATATACGCGTCTGTTTGTCTCTCTATCTCATTTCTCCAGTATTCCTACAGCAAGTTTTTAAAGTGCGGTATATTTTACACCACTCTTCGCTTTTTTGTGCGGCCATATGAGTTCGATCCCTGTCAATGAAATGTACAGTCCAAACATTGTCCACAGACGGCGAAAGCGCAGAGAAAAGCCCAACGACCAAAATGGGGCCGTAGCGGAGATGACCGACAGCACTGACCCACTGACCAGCGCACACAGCGATGACCCAAGCAGCCCACCTCAGGCCACCACAGCGCTGTCGTTCGCTCCTGTAGCGTCCATGGCCCCGGCAGGTAAAGTGCGATGTTTACACAAAATAGAACGAGGTATCAGTTGTTGAGAAATCTGTCGTTTGGAAACTTGAAATAAAACACCACAATTCGCAATTCACACAAAGACATCAAGTGATCAATATAAGAAAGGTATACAACCTTGGAAAATTAGACATTAAATTGCGAACAACAAATGGAAAGTTAAAGTATATTGTTGGGTCTTTCGGTATTCAGGGTGAAAGATGATTTATTTTTCAGAATGTATAATATGAGTAATTTGTCCATCCCATTCTGACATGTTTCCCCCTTGGATGTTCTGAAATTCTGAAAATCTGTCAAAACATTCGTTATATACCTACCTGGATTTCCTTTTTTTTTCAAATGGGAACTTTAATCTTTGTGTTTTTCTGCGTTTACGTGGCTCTACTAATTGTGAGCTATTGTCTTTCCTTTTTCCTCGATTTTCTAACAAAGCAATTAGCGAGATTGTTCTTGATAGCAGTTGTAAATCTAAATGTAAGTTCCTTGTAAAAACAAATGTGATAAGAAAAACAATATTGAACTTCTGACAACCCCATAAATATACATCACTTGATGCTTTTGACCAAAAAACGAAACACGTGACTACAATCGGTTGTGATATTGTTTCAGCGTACGCTAATACAAAGCCCCAAGCCGAGGTCAAACCCACAGTAAAACCCGGAGTAAAACCCAAACCCCATCAGCCAGCTAAAACCAACGGAGCCATCTACGAAAACGTCACCATCTCTAACCAGAAGCCAAAACCAGAATCGAGCAGAGAACCCAAATCCGCTAATACCAAAGCTTCACCCAAACTCACCGGTACCAAGAACGAGGACGCTGCGAAGGAAAAGAAGGGGAAGCCACCCGTAGAAATCAAGCCAACCAAAGGGAGAGCATCTCGCGCAGGGACGGAAACTCCGCCGGAACCGTTGGCGGACGACGAGGTGGAGGATTTCGGGCCGACGGACGCGATTTATGGAAATGAGCAGCTGTACGGCAACATAAAGCCGACAGGAATCCGCCTGGACAAGCTGCAGGTCACTGTGGTCAAGAGGATGAGCGATGGGTCGCTGGTAGAGGAGTTTATGGTAAGGACATTGGTTCTGTTTCGTCTTGTGTTTTTCCTTTCGTTGGTCTATGGACCTCGCCTTTAATGTACGATTTGTTTCTAAGTCCGTCGATTGTGCGTCCTTTCAAAGGATCTATAGCTTTGCCTTTTATGCAAGCCTGTGTGGACTGCATTTTTCTGAAGTTAGTCGACTGTGTCTTTTATCCAATTCTATATTGGTTGCATGCCTTAAATGTAATCCTATGGACGTTTTAGCCAATGGATTTTGCTTTCTTGTCAAGTTATTTACGTTATAAAAATGGTGGACAAGGGTCAAATTTAATATTGTAGTTTCTGCACTGATTTTAATTGCAGCCATATCACTGCTGAATTAATTTCGGACATCTATAAGTGACTATTTGTTCATTTCCCAGAAAAGCAATATATCATACACCCATGTATTTTTCTTATTCGTTCATTAGCTGAAACTCCCACGTTCACTCATGTTTTTAGACCGGTGTAGCAGTCTATTTTGAAGCAGCCCAGTTTGACCGGGAGGTCATTCTGGGCTAGCCCAGAATGACCTCCCGGTCATTCTAGGCTAGCCTATTTTGACCGGGAGGTCATTCTGGGCTAGTCAGTTTTGACCCCCCCTAGTCAATTTTGACCCCCCCCCCCTGCAAACTTGAAGAATGAGTACATTAAGACCTTTAGAAACAATATGTATGCATATATGTATATAACTACATATATCTAAGGTTTGAGGGGGGGGTCATTCTGGGCTAGCCCAGAATGACCTCCCGTCAAAATCAGCTAGCCCAGAATGACCCCCCGGTCAAAACTGACTAGGCCAGTCAGTTTTGACACCCCCCCTTTAAACTTCAAGAATAAGTATTTTAACTTTCTAAACCGAAATAAATGTAAATATTGACAATATTTGTTAGAAAAAGGATATTACAAGAAAAAAAGAAAAAAAGTTTCCAAACTTCCCTTCGAACTTCAAGAATAAGTACACTAGGACCTCTCAAAACAAAACATACGCATGTATGTATGCATCTATGCATCTCCCCAGGTTAGGGGGGGGGGTCAAAATCAGCTAGCCCAGAATGACCCCCCTTCAAAACTGACTAGGCCAGTCAGTTTTGACCTCCCCTTCAAACTTCAAGAATATGTACTTTAGGGCCTTTTAAAACAAAGTATATGTATATCTGCACACTATTAGTTGGACATTTTTTTTTTTTAAATCTGAAAAAAAAACTTACTTAAAAAAAAAAAGTTTTTTGACGCTTCCCTTCAAACTTCAAGAATAGGTACACTAGGTCCTTTTAAAACGAAATGTACGCATATATGTATGCATCTATGCATCCCCATAAGTTTTGGGGGGGGGGGGGGGGCAGTCATTCTGGGCTAGCCTAGAATGACCTCCCGTCAAAATCAGCTAGCCCAAAATGACCCCCCGGTCAAAACTGACTAGGCTTCAAACTTCAAGAATAAGTACGTTAGGACCTTTTAAAACGATATTTGTTGCAAAAATGATCTAAACAAATAAAAAAAATTGAAAAAAAATTAAAAAAAATTAAAGAAGTTTTTGACACCTCCTTTGAAACTTTAAAAATAAGTACACTAAGACCTTTTAAAACGAAATGTACAAATAAATAAATGCATCTATGCATCTCCACAAGAATAGGGGGGGGGGTCATTCTGGGCTAGCTGATTTTGACCGGGAGGTCATTCTGGGCTAGCCCAGAATGACCCCCCCCCAAACTTGTGGAGATGCATAGATGCATTCATTTATGCGTACATTTCGTTTTAAAAGGTCCTAGTGTACTTATTTTTGAAGTTTCAAAGGAAGCGTCGAATTTTTTTTCTTTTTTTAGAGTTAAGGGTTTTTGTTTTGTTTGTTGTAATATCATTTTTCTAATAAATATTGTCCACATTTACATTCATTTCGGTTTAAAAAGTCTTAAAGTACTAATTCTTGAAGTTTGAAGGGAGGTCAAAACTGACTGGCGTAGTCAGTTTTGACCGGGGGGTCATTCTGGGCTAGCTGATTTTGACGCCCAGAATGACCCCCCCCCCCCCCCCCCAAAACTTGTGGAGATGCATAGATGCATTCATTTATGCGTACATTTCGTTTTAAAAGGTCCTAGTGTACTTATTTTTGAAGTTTCAAAGGAAGCGTCAAAACTTTTTTGTTTTTAAATTTTAATTTTTTAGATCATTTTTCCAACAGATTTTGTGCACACATACATATATTTCGTTTTAAATGGTCCTAACGTACTTATTCTTAAAGTTTAAAGGGGGGGTCAAAACTGACTGGCGTAGTCAGTTTTGACCGGGGGGTCATTCTGGGCTAGCTGATTTTGACCGGGAGGTCATTCTGGGCTAGCCCAGAATGACCCCCCCCCCAAACTTGTGGAAATGCATAGATGCAATCATTTATGCGTACATTTCGTTTTAACAGGTCCTAGTGTACTTTTTTTTGAAGTTTAAAAGGAAGCGTCAAAACTTTTTATTTTAAACAAAAAAAATTTTAATTTTAATTTTTTAGATCATTTTTCCAACAGATTTTGTGCACACATACATATATTTCGTTTTAAATGGTCCTACCGTACTTATTCTTAGAGTTTGAAGGGGGGGTCAAAACTGACTGGCCTAGTCAGTTTCGACAGGGGGTCATTCTGGGCTAGCTGATTTTGACCGGGAGGTCATTCTGGGCTAGCCCAGAATAACCCCCCCCCCCAAACTTGTGGAGATTCATATATGCATTCATTTATGCGTACATTTCGTTTTAAAAGGTCCTAGTGTACTTATTTTTGAAGTTTCAAAGAAAGCGTAAAAAAAAAAGTTTTTTTTTTTTTTAGTTAAAAAAAAAAAAAAAAAATTAGATCATTTTTCCAACAGATTTTGTGCACACATACATATATTTCGTTTTAAATGGTCCTAACGTACTTATTCTTAAAGTTTGAAGGGTGGGTCAAAACTGACTGGCGTAGTCAGTTTTGACCGGGGGGTCATTCTGGGCTAGCTGATTTTGACCGGGAGGTCATTCTGGGCTAGCCCAGAATGACCTCCCCCCCCAAACTTGTGGAGATGCATAGATGCATTCATTTATGCTTATCCCCCCCTCTGCTTCTTTCTCTCTGTAAACTTGTAGGGCTAGTTATTTTTCGGTAACTTACCCAACAACCAAAATCACTTACCCAACAACGGGCCTGAATCCTCGATAGCTCATGGGTAGAGACTGTACACATTGTGGATCTACTTTTTGCGACTCAAAAGTTCAGAACACTCTAATGTACAAAATATACATTTCTGGAGCAAACAATACAACCATACCGTATTTAAACCAGCAACTACAGACTTGAACACATGAATCTCCATATAAAATCCATGAGTTTGGTTGTTTTCTGAATTCAGATCTGCCGTGCACAATCGTTTATCGCTAGCAAGATTCCAAGGAAAAGTAACTCTCATACTTTGTCTAGCGACACGAGTAGTTCCCCTTCCAGATTTCGGCTGCACCGACAAGACTGCAATCCGACGGTCAGTTTTCAACAATATTTCATTTTATAAACAGATCACACGCAATCAATTGCAAACATTTAATCAACGTAAAGAACATGCAGCGGTTTCATACACTATGTTTCCCCAGAAAACTAAACTTCATACAGTTTTTAACGTTGGAACACGGGTGTAAAACTTCGTCTGCTAGTCACATTCGAAGAAAGAACATTTCCTGAGCGATACCAAAACATGAACAGAACACACACTATCTGCCTTTACCGCCACAGCAGAATGACAACATAACCGTGTACTTGATTTTAGTTCAAAACATGGAAACTGACAAGAAGTGTTAACAAAATTGAATGATTTGCACGGAACTATACAACCGCGCATTAATCGATCGCCTGCGCAGGTAGACTGGTTGGGTGAATATGATTCGATCAAACTTTCGCACAAAAACTCCTCTTTTCTTTGAATAACTGAAAAAAGGAGGGATAAAGAGGTTACATACCTCGTCTCAGTGATTATCAAAAATAATGGTCTCAGTTCGCGGTCATGAAAAAGCTCGCTAAAGCTCGCATTTTTCATGATCCGCTAACTTCGACCATTATTTTTGATAATCACTGAGACTCGGCATGTAACCTCTACGTATATTTCGTTTTAAAAGGTCCTAGTGTACTTATTTTTTAAGTTTCAAAGGAAGCGTCGAAACTTTATTTTTTATTTTTTTTAGAGTTAAGGGTTTTTGTTTTGTTTGTTGTAATATCATTTTTCTAACAAATATTGTCCACATTTACATTCATTTCGGTTAAAAAAGTCTTAAAGTACTAATTCTTGAAGTTTGAAGGGGGGGTCAAAACTGACTGGCCTAGTCAGTTTTGACCGGGGGTCATTCTGGGCTAGCTGATTTTGACCGGGAGGTCATTCTGGGCTAGCCCAGAATAACCCCCCCCCCCAAACTTGTGGAGATTCATATATGCATTCATTTATGCGTACATTTCGTTTTAAAAGGTCCTAGTGTACTTATTTTTGAAGTTTGAAAGGAAGCGTAAAAAAAAATGTTTTTTTTTGTTTTAGTTAAAAAAAAAAAAAATTAGATCATTTTTCCAACAGATTTTGTGCACACATACATATATTTCGTTTTAAATGGTCCTAACGTACTTATTCTTAAAGTTTGAAGGGTGGGTCAAAACTGACTGGCGTAGTCAGTTTTGACCGGGGGGTCATTCTGGGCTAGCTGATTTTGACCGGGAGGTCATTCTGGGCTAGCCCAGAATGACCCCCCCCCCAACTTGTGGAGATGCATAGATGCATTCATTTATGCGTATATTTCGTTTTAAAAGGTCCTAGTGTACTTATTTTTTAAGTTTCAAAGGAAGCGTCGAAACTTTATTTTTTATTTTTTTTAGAGTTAAGGGTTTTTGTTTTGTTTGTTGTAATATCATTTTTCTAACAAATATTGTCCACATTCACATTCATTTCGGTTTAAAAAGTCTTAAAGTACTAATTCTTGAAGTTTGAAGGGGGGGTCAAAACTGACTGGCCTAGTCAGTTTTGACCGGGGGGTCATTCTGGGCTAGCTGATTTTGACCGGGAGGTCATTCTGGGCTAGCCCAGAATGACCACCCCCCCCCCACACACTTGTGGAGATGCATAGATGCATTCATTTATGCGTACATTTCGTTTTAAAAGGTCCTAGTGTACTTATTTTTGAAGTTTAAAAGGAAGCGTCAAAACTTTTTTTTTTCTAATTTTTTTTTTAATTTTAATTTTTTATATCATTTTTCCAACAGATTTTGTGCACACATACATATATTTCGTTTTAAATGGTCCTAACGTACTTATTCTTAAAGTTTGAAGGGGGGGTCAAAACTGACTGGGGGGGGGTCAAAATTGGCTAGCCCAGAATGACCTCCCGGTCAAAATCAGCTAGCCCAGAATGACCTCCCGGTCAAAACTGACTATGTGTGAAAATGGCCTGTTACACCGGCACCGTTGGCCTAGTGGTAAGGCGTCCGTCCCGTGATCGGGAGGTCGTGGGTTCGAACCCCGGCCGGGTCATACCTAAGACTTTAAAATTGGCAATCTAGTGGCTGCTCCGCCTGGCGTCTGGCATTATGGGGTTAGTGCTAGGACTGGTTGGTCCGGTGTCAGAATAATGTGACTGGATGAGACATGAAGCCTGTGCTGCGACTTCTGTCTTGTGTGTGGCGCACGTTATATGTCAAAGCAGCACCGCCCTGATATGGCCCTTCGTGGTCGGCTGGGCGTTAAGCAAACAAACAAACAAACAAAAACTCATGTTTTTACACGAGTGGATTTGTACGTGTATGACTGTTTTTACCCAGCCATTCTGGCAGATTGATTACAGGATCTGTCCCGTGCGCACTTGGTCTTGTGGTTGCGTGTGCACACGAAGGGGGATAAGGCACTGGCAGGTCTGTACACAAGTTGGCCTGGGAGATCAGAAACATCTCCACCCTTAACCCACCAGGCGGCCGCCGCCGGGGTTTGAACTCATGACCTTCCGAGTAGGATGCCGATGTCTTATTCACTACGCCACTGCACCCGTATACACACATGTATAACAAAGGCAATCTGTATACTGACGACGTCTTCATTCTCTTGCGCTTTAGTGAATATGAACTATTGATGTAGTGCAAGGAGCATTGCAAGCATTGCGATGGCACTTGATGTGTTCGATTCTTATCCCCTCACATTGTGTCCAAGCCATTCTAGAAAATCATTCATCGCTAGAGCTAATAACAATTTGACATTCGTAGTGACTGTTTCAAGCTGTTAATTTGTTTTTTGTCTGTGTGTGCAGCGTATGATCCCCAACAAAGAATTCAGTCTGAAGAACGGACAGCGAGACGAAAACTACTACAAGAACCGCTTCAACAGCATCCTGCCCTGTGAGTCATACAGACAGTTGTACCGTCAACATGTTCATCCTTCTTCCTTCCTTCTATCGCTTTCTTCTCTATCCTCCCTCACTCTCTCTTGTCTTCAATCTCTTGTGTTAGCTGTTGTTGGTGTCTTGCGTTGTGGTCATTTTTATTATATTTAGTCAAGTTTTGACTAAATATTTTAACATCGAGGGGGAATCGAAACGAGGGTCGTGGTGTATGTGCGTGCGTGTGTGTGTGTGTGTGTGTGTGTGTGTGTGTGTGTGTGTGTGTAGAGCGATTCAGACTAAACTACTGGACCGATCTTTATGAAATTTGACATGAGAGTTCCTGGGTATGAAATCCCCGAACGTTTTTTTCATTTTTTTGATAAATGTCTTTGATGACGTCATATCCGGCTTTTCGTGAAAGTTGAGGCGGCACTGTCACGCCCTCATTTTTCAACCAATTTGGTTGACATTTTGGTCAAGTAATCTTCGACGAAGCCCGGGGTTCGGTATTGCATTTCAGCTTGGTGGCTTAAAAATTAATTAATGACTTTGGTCATTAAAAATCGGAAAATTGTAAAACAAAATAAAAATTTATAAAACGATCCAAATTTACGTTCATCTTATTCTCCATCATTTGCTGATTCCAAAAACATATAAATATGTTATATTCGGATTAAAAACAAGCTCTGAAAATTAAATATATAAAAATTATTATCAAAATTAAATTGTCCAAATCAATTTAAAAACACTTTCATCTTATTCCTTGTCGGGTCCTGATTCCAAAAACATATAGATATGATATGTTTGGATTAAAAACACGCTCAGAAAGTTAAAACAAAGAGAGGTACAGAAAAGCGTGCTATCCTTCTTAGCGCAACTACTACCCCGCTCTTCTTGTCAATTTCACTGCCTTTGCCATGAGCGGTGGACTGACGATGCTACGAGTATACGGTCTTGCTGAAAAATGGCAGCTACTTGACTAAATATTGTATTTTCGCCTTACGCGACTTGTTTGTCTTTCTGTTTCTTTCAACATCATGTATTAGATGTTCCCTTTGAATCAATGGTGCAAGAATTGCAACAAGTGTAGGAGGCATTCAATTCTAAGCGATGTATCTGATGTCCACAGACGACAAGAACCGGGTGGAGCTGGAACAGGTGGATGGGGACGATGCCTCGGACTACGTCAACGCCAGCTTTGTCAAGGTATGGTGAAGTAAGGCGTCGAAGCTGCTGCTACTGAAGATGATGCTGATGGTGGTGGTGATAGTGATGGTGATGATGATAATGATGATGAAGATGATGATGATGATGATGATGGTGGTGGTGATAGTGATGATGATGATGATGATGATGATGATGATGATGATGATGATGATGATGATGATGATGATGATGATGATGATGATGATGATGAATAGTTATCCTTTTTCAACATAAATAGGGCAACACTATTGCAAATCTAGCAGCCCTTTTGCTGAATATATTGTAAATCGAATCCATATGCAGTATTAGAATGTTAATTGACTTTGTTTACAAACAGTGTTAAAGTCCCTCCAGAAAATGTGACCCAATGTTCATACATGCAATAGAAACAGAAGCATGTATATGTACTATGAGTTTTGTGTTGGTTGGTTAGTTGGTTCTGTGTTGTCAGCGTCCCTTCAGCCGATTGGCTATGTGGAACCAGATGTTGCTTGTTGGTTGGTTGAATCTTGGTTAGTAACGTCCCTTCGGTCGACGTGGCTAGGTGGGACGGGAGTTTCGGTGTTACAACAAAGGCCAATCTGCGTATCTGCTTCTCTTCCCCAGGGCTACAAGTCCGAGAAGGCCTACATCGCCGCCCAAGGACCCAAGGTGAACACTCAGGACGACTTCTGGCAGATGGTATGGCAGGAGAGGGTCGCTCACATCGTCATGCTCACCAACGTGAAGGAGGGAAACAAGGTACTGTAACACAAGTGTCTCGATCATGATAGAACAGTCTGGTGATGTATATGTAGTACAGTTAAAGACATACATCTCTGAAGAAGGCATGGGGGGGGGGGGGGAGGTCACTGATATCGTCATGCTCACCTACGTCAAGGAGAGAACCACAAGTACGGTGAAACATGTGTGTCAAGCTGGTAGAGTGTAGTGATGTCACTGTCAACCAGCCTTAACGTGTGATGCACTCTGTGCCAGGATGGGTTACTGATAGCCTGTGCCGGAGACGAATGTGTCTTGTGAAAGCATGAACAAGAACGTCCTGGTCATCGGACCGTCCAAAGCATTATAACTGAGGGGGAACCCTGCCTTAGTATAACACTCCACAGCTGTTTAACAAATGTGTCGACGTAATTTTGTGCAGGCCAAGTGCTACGAGTACTGGCCGGCCCAGGGAGACAGGCTGACCACTGGACACATGGAGGTGACGGGGGTGGAGGAGGAGACCAGAGCTCACTTCGTCATCAGGACCTTTGACCTCAAAAAGACAAAGGTCAGTTCCATTGGTTTGTTTATGTAGCTTACGGCACATCGCATGTTTGTGTCGAATGTCTTGTGCATGTATAAATGTACTGAGTTTTGTTTTACAAGTATTTTGAAGCCGTCCTTTATTCTGTATTTGTTTCTGGTCCAGTGTGTCTGGTTGTGTAATCGTAAGGCAAAGGCCTAATTCCCACTGATAACTGGTTCGTTTTCATAAAGACACAGAAAAGACCCTGCACACTGATGTAGGGGTCCGGTTACATACAGACATCAAAGCACTATTGCTGCGTGCACACTCGCAGTGTTCTGTCATTGCTCGTTAAACAGAGGTAGTTGGACTGTTAATTATGAACAACTACTTTATGTTTGAATGTAAAACCACAACTATAAGTATTATGATGAAAT
>NC_090248.1:3967126-4019626 GCF_037325665.1 Littorina saxatilis
TAGACACACGTCCAAACGGCGTGACATTTGATATGCCAATTAGTATAATGTAAGCATGCCTTTGGTACAAGCTATCAACATAACCCATCAGTTGTGTGGTCGTTTAATACCAAAAAAACCCAATGTGTATCTATTCATGACAGCAATGTTGTTCAATGTTCAAAGAAACAATAGGAAGCACCCTTGACGCGCTAAGGGGCTTTCTTCAATCTTTATTTACATCGAGTTCCTTTTGTACTCAAAATGTCGTAAAGTAAAATTGGAATATGCACAAGTTTTCTCACTTTGTCTCGTTACCTTAATTTCCATGGAGTAATACACGGTTGCACAAAAGGGAATTCAATTGCAACGCATCATGAATGCAAAGTCACAAAACACACATCTGTGCGTGCTTTTAATGAAATTCAGAGTCTCGTTGATGTTAGGGCGGTTGTAAATGTCGATCATAAGGATGTTCTATGTGGGTTTTTTAGGAAGTCAGAAACTACAAAAGAGAGGAAAAAGCTCTGTGGCGATTTTGAACCCTACCTTGGTCTCAGTCAACCAACACAACATTTAAAAAAAATCATTCTGAATCATCCACACGTTGAAGGCAAAATGAACAAGGTTGTATTTGGTACGCTCTGTTTCATGATTAGTTCATTAAACATACATTTTGCAGCAAGATTATGCATGTACGTAAACTCCTTTCGATCTGCGCAAAACCTTCTTCTTTTGCGAAAGTGTAAGAAAACTTGCAGTCAGGCAATTGTAACTATTTCGGTTCATTCAAATCGTACATTTTACGAAAGCGAGTGCGTTTCACTGTTATTACAAAATTGAACGTAAGCATGATTTAATAAAATGACAGTAAAACTTCTGTTGGCCTGTTGCAGTCTACGCCAAATAAGTTAGGTTAGACAGAATTGAGCTTCCGCGTTGCCTCCAACACAGACACAGGCTAGGGAGGGAATGATATTAACCATGACGGGGTGTTGAGGGCCGGGGGGGGGGGGGGGGGGTGATGCTCATCTCAAGTGCACTATGCAGTAAGAAAGCGATCTGACAAAACTTGTTTCTCCACAGTACACGTACACTGTAGGGTGTGCTTTGGGCAATGGTGCCAAGCGTCGATAAAATACTTACACAGTGAGATGTATAGTTATGATGACTGGGGTAAGAGTCCATATAACGCACGTTGTGTTGTTGTTCTTTGTGTGTATACTTTGTTTGTTTGCTTGCTTACTTCCTTTTGTTTGCTTCATTATGTGTTTGCTTGCTTGCTTGCGTAACTGGGTGTTTGTCGTAAGGTGACCTGGGTTGATCTGTTCATTTGTTGGTTTGTTAGTTGGTGACGCGGGATAGTTGGTCAGTTGGTTTGTTGGTTGTATGCTTGCTTGTTGTCGGCCTTATGATGTTAGAAATGAATCTAGTTTGACAACTACAGTACTTTCCCCCTCATGCCTAATATTCAAATCACCGATCAACCTGTTGAAATAGTATCCACAAGGAACATCCTGTTTCTTTGTGTCGTCATATTGTACAAACTTCGCAGCATAAAGTCACAAAGGTCCATTGTATAGAATAGAGACACAATCACTGAGGCTTGATGGCATCCATAGATTCATTACAAACCAGTGACGTCAAAGATCCGCATGCAGCTACACCCTTCACTCTTCTCTGAAAAATAGCGCCCGACATGTCTTTGGACATTGTACGAAAACAGTCTTTTCATTTTAACTGGAGCGTGAAAGCTGTTACTTTATTTGAAAACACACACACACACACACACACACACACACACACACACACACACACACACACACACACACACACACACACACACACACACACACACCCAACAACGGATGTCAGTATGACTTTCCTCACTAAACAATGTAACATGTTGGTTGGGCGTTGGTTCTTAGCATCTCTTTAACCTATTTTGATATGCAAGATCGAAAAACGAACTCTTTTTGAGAAATAACTGACATTAAATTCAAGTAAAAAAAGGTTCCTTGTAAACTTCACACCCCCCCCCACACACACACACACACACGCACACACACACAAGCACACGCACACACGCACGCACAAACACACATACACACACACACATACACATACACATACACACACACACACACACACTCACACACACACACACATGATGCGTGTGCTGGTGTATGTGGCTGGATGGAAATGTTTCTTAACCGCAATGTCATCACAAATTCCCAACCTTGGGCAACTAAAGATTCTGTATTTTGAGGACAGTAATGGAAGGAAAAACAGGTGAGAGAGTTTTCCTTCTTCGATACACTGACATAGGACGATTCGCGGCACGATTTTGAACCCCACCTTGGTCCAAGTCAACCAACACAAAATGTTAAAATAAATCCATCTGAATCATCCACACTTTGAAGGCAAAATGAATAAGGTTATATTTGGTACGCTCTGTTTCATGATTAGTTCATTAACATCAATTTTGCAACAAGAAAAATACGCTGTGCAATATATTATGCTGGAGGGCATGATTATGCATGTACGTAAACACCTTTCGATCTGCGCAAAACCTTCTTCTGTTGCGAAAGTGTACGAACATTGACAGTTAGACAATTGTAACATTTGGGTTCATTTGAATCGTAAATTCCACGAAAGCGAGTGCGTTTCACTGTTCTTACAAAATTGAACGTAAACATAATTTAATTAATAAAATGACAGTAAGACATCTTAGGCCTGTTGCAGTCTACGCCAAATAAGTTAGGTTAGACAGAATTGAGCTTCCGCGTTGCCTCCAACACAGACACAGGCTAGGGAGGGAATGATATTAACCATGACGGCGGGTTGAGGGCCGGGGGGGGGGGGATGCTCATCTCAAGTGCACTATGCAGTAAGAAAGCGATCTGACAAACACTTTTATCTCCACAGTACACAAACAATGTAGAGTGTGCATTGGGCAATGGTGCCAAGCGTCGATCAAATACATACACAGTAAGAGATATAGGTGTGATGACTGGGGTAAGAGTCCATATAACGCACACGTTTTGTTGTTATTCTTTGTTTGTATAATTATTTTGTTGTTAGCTTGCTTGCTTCTTTTTGTTTGCTTCAGTACGTGTTTACTTGCTTGTTTGTGCAACTGGGTGGTTGTCGTAAGGTGACCTGGGTTGATCTGTCGGTTGGTTGGTTTGTTAGTTGGTTACGCTGGATAGTTGGTCATTTGTTTTGTTGGTTGTATACTTGCTTGTTGCCGGCCGTATGATGAAAATGAACATAGATTGACAACTACAGTACTTTTCTCCTCAGCCCTAACTCAAGTGACCGACCAACCTGTTGAATTATTATATCCACCTGCACCAGGAACATCCTGTTTCTTTTTTGTCGACATAGTGTTCCAAAATTCGCAGCATGAATTCCTAAAGGTCCATTGTACAGAATAGAAATACAATCACTGAGGCTTGATGACTTCCAAAGAGTCATTTCAAACCAGTGACGTCAGACATTCGCATGCAGCTACATCCTTCTTTCTTCTCTGATAAAGATTGCCCGACATGTCACGTGATATGGTATTTCCCGACATGTCACGTGATATGGTATTGCCCGACATGTCACGTGATATGGTATTGCCCGACATGTCACGTGATATGGTATTGCCCGACATGTCACGTGATATGGTATTGCCCGACATGTCACGTGATATGGTATTGCCCGACATGTCACGTGATATGGTATTGCCCGACATGTCACGTGATATGGTATTGCCTTTTCATTTTAACTAGAGCGTGTAATCTGTTGCTTTATTTGAAAACAAACACACAACAACGGATTATATCTTTGGCATACTGTGTCATTGTCAGGTCAAAGAATGGCATGTTCCTCACTGAAGAGTGTAAACAGTTGGTTGGGCGTTGGTTCTGTGTCCCTTTAACCTTTTTCGCTATGCAAGACCGAAAACAAAATCTGAAAAATAACTGAAATTAAATTCCATCCAGAAATTGTTTCTTGCTAAAGTCACACACACACACACACACACACACACACACACACACACACACTGCAGAGCAAAGCAGTTTTGATAACACACACACACACACACACACACACACACAAACACACAAACACACTGACATACAAGCACACACACACACACACACACACACACACACACACACACACAGTGGAGAAAAACGCAATTGTATTGGATTGTTTAAATGTTTATTTGTTTCTGTAATTGCATTGTAGTTGTGTAAGCGGTATATAGTGCAGGTTTAGCACTGACAGCGTGTAAAGGCCAGTTAATCGTTTTCACGCCTGTCAGTTTCAAAGAAACGGTAAGTCCAGGAGGCGCGTTGTAGTAGTACCAGTAGCGCCTGCCAAACGGTTGTGTGACGTGTCTAGTGTGTTGGCGAAGTGTCTTGTGCTTGTCACTTCTCGCTTTCAGCCCTCACCGCTGGCTAGCACCGTCTGTCCTTTTTAGGACAATGCGAAAAGAGAGCAGAATGCGTCAGTCTCTCCTGCCAGTACAATAACCTCTCCACAACAAGCCCTATGTAGTGCCTCCATCGCGGCGACAGGCGTAAACTGGGTACCGCAAGGCCCCAGGCTAGACTACAAGGACTCGGAGGAGGTTGGCCCCTAGACGTGCGGCATGCGGGCCCACCGGTGTGTGGAAACGCCCAGGTGCCCACGAACCAACCTCCAGCTATGGGTCAAATAGCCGGGCAGGATAGGCTCGTCAACCCTGGCAGGCAGCTATCCTAAGAGAAGACCACTCTGAATTCAAAACGAGGGTAGAGGAGGCTCATCATCCATGGAAGGAAACTCGTCTAGGAGAAGGAAAACTCCGAAATGAAACCCACGCAGTCCCTCGAAGACGGAATGGCACTGGCCTTTTTTAGGCGGGGAGCAGACCGGGTGCCTACGCTATCCTCGACAAATGGTTGTGTCATCAACGAATCGACATACCAGTAGTATTAGTAGTAGTGCATGTATTATTAGAAGTATTAGTAGTAGTAGTTGTATTATTATTATTATTATTAGTAGTAGTAGTAGTAGTAGTAGTAGTAGTAGTAGTAGTAGTAGTAGTAGTAGTAGTAGTAGTAGTAGTAGTAATACTACTAATAATAACTGGACATTTTTTAATAGGCCCTTTACAAAAGAACATATATATATATTTATCTAAATTTCTTTTTCTTTCTTTCTTTCTTTATCTGCTGTTTAACGTCGTTTTCAACCACGAAGGTTATATCGGGGAAAGGGGGGGGGGATGGGATAGAGCTACTTGTTAATTGTTTCTTGTTCACAAAAGCACTAATCAAAAAATTGCTCCAGGGGCTTGCAACGTAGTACAATATATTACCTTACTGGGAGAATGTAAGCTTCCAGTACAAAGGACTTAACATTTCTTGCATACTGCTTGACTAAAATCTTTACAAACATTGACTATATTCTATACAAGAAACACTTAACAAGGGTAACAGGTGAAACAGAATCCGTTAGTCGCCTCTTACGACATGCTGGGGAGCATCGGGTACAATTCTTCCCCCTAACCCGCGGGGGGTATTTATCTAAATGGAACCTTTGGGAGACATACTGCAGTTATACATATAGATTAAGGAGACAATTGGATAAGGGAGACATTTTTGTGTCTCCTTTATGTTCAGCTCCAAATTTTCCCGCCTGAAGGATCAACACGTGGTTCTAACTATAGATCTAACGTTTCTCAGTTGCGGCGCAAAGCTTGTGGATTGTCCCATTGTTGTATAGGTGGTCACGGGTAGTTACACATTGAAAAGTCATTGATAGGGTATATACATAGAACAGTTAGAAACAGTATATTATGGAGAACTTTGTTTTTGTATCGAACACTCAGAGGAGACACGAATATGAATATATTTTGGCTATTTGAAACACCATTCCTAAATTCATATGTTGCGATTTATATCAGCTGAAGATCTAACATTTGTCAACACTGAAATTATAATTTTGATTATTACTTCAGGCCATAGGCACATGTATGAGAAATGTCTCCCAGATGTACCTATTATGCGAAATGTCTCCCAAAGGTGCCATTTAGATTTATATATATCTGCTGACTTTCAATTGTTTATACAGAATAGAACAATTTAAAGTACAACCTAAATAAAACAAATTAATCATACAGACACAAATCACCACATGTACTGTTCACACAATAATCATATATGCAATACACACTCTCAACAATCATAACAACTTTATGGGAGAGGAGTATGTGCAGAAATGGAATGAAGAAGACATTAGGCCAGGTTGGTGTAATATTCTGTGAAAAAGAAAGTTTGCAACTAGATGCTTGATGAAGCTGTGTATCGTCTGCGAACATTTCATGACTGACTGCATGGTGGTTGATGATGGTGGATAGCTGTGTTGTGTACAAGACAGACAGTACCGGACCTAAGACTGAGCCCTGTAGTACTCCATAGAACAGAGGTTGTGCTAGAACGATGGTCTGCCACAAGATCAAACTGACTTCTGTCTGACAGATAGGAACAGAACCAGGACAGCGCTGTGCTATTGATGCCGAAAGATTGTTCCAGACAAGAGAGTAGAAGCTTGTGGTCAATCGTATCAAACGCAGCAGAGAGATCTAACAGAATTAGAGCGGAGACTTTGTTGTAATCAAGAGCCGTGAGTAGGTCATTTACAATGCGCAACAAAGCTGTTTCAGTTGAGTGGTTCGCACGATAGGCGGACTGGTGTACGTTTAAAAGGCTGTTTGCTTCAAGGTGTGCAGGACAATTTTTCCCATGATTTTGGACCAGAATGGCAAGTTTGTGAGTAGTAGTAGTAGTAGTAGTAGTAGTAGTAGTAGTAGTAGTTTGTTCTGTCAGAGTGGAAACATGTGAAACAGAAAGAAAACACATACAAACAGTTACCAGGGGAAATAATCCCCTGTTCTTGTCGTCACGGATGCAACGATTTGCTTCCCTTTGGACTATGTTGTGACTGTTCATTATTTTTTCTCTCAAAGGGAGTCCTTATAGATACAGTGAACTTGCTCGTTGTAATTGTTTCATTTATGTTAAATGTACGGGACATCTGAATTCAAACACACACACACACACACACACACACACACACACACACACACACACACGCACGCACGCACACACACACATACACACACACACATATCTATGATCTGTGAATATGTTTTTTTATATTATTATTATTATTTACATCTGCTCTTAACCTTTTTCTCAGCTAAAGTTCTGCACCCACACACCGGGGACTGTTGTCAGGACACCCACCGTGAGACTAGGTGTGAGACGATTCTGAAAACCGGGCATTGGTCACTTAAGACTTTTGAGTTAACCAGTTGGAAACCGTAGGCAGATCCAAGTTTACCGATTTTACAATTCGATTTGTTTTGACACAGCAGGGTTCACTCTATGTACATGCACAATATGATTTAGATAAAATACTAAAACTGAACACGTCATTTTGCTTAAAGCTCGGTATACCTAATATACAGTTTATGCAAACCCCAAACTTTCAGAGTTAAAGTCCAACTAACCTAGCTTGCTGCTGCATGGGCCAGTGTATTTCCAGGAGCTTACACTGTCCAAACAAATAAAGGCCGTTGCAAGGTTCTTTGCTCTAATTGAGATTAGCACGTCAGACAGAAGAACCTGGCATCGATCCCGCATAGCCAAATAGGTGTTTGGTTGAAGAACTTTAGCCGAGAAAAAGGTTCAGAGCAGATGTAAATAATAATAATAGAAACAAATACCAATGTATGTATGTATATTTGTTATCATTTTCACGAGTTTTCATGTATAGCCTAACCAGCTGGGGAATAAATAACGCTGTTGCCCATGTAACAAATCTAGGAGGTGAATGCGTTTGGGCTTTCAGTTGTAACGTTGATTATCAAATTAAAAGCCAATCATGTTGAAGGAATGTTAAAAACAGACACACACAAACTACCAATTCGACAATAATTATAAGGTATCACAAAAATGTCACTAAAGTCTGTTGTTACAATGTCAAAAGAAATTACACATCGCTGTCAATATCGCACGTACCCAAACAACTGCAACAGCGTTTGCCAATAAGTACAATGCACTAGTTGGGCGCCTCCATACATGCTGAACAAATGTTGAACATAACATGATAAGCAAGGAACATACAGGGGGGGGGGGGGGGTATACAAGCTATCCAGGACTCGGAGTGTTTAACCTATGTTTGTAAGCTTAGGAACTCGGCCCATAACTTCCTATCGTAAACAAATCGATCATACCACAATACCGCGACATTTCAATAGCTGCAGACTTTGTTTCTAATGGCTCGCAGCGTTCACAGTGGGAAGTGGCAGGTTGTCGTCCTCTGGTATCTGTTTAGCGAAAAGTTTAATCGTGTGTTAAGCTGTTATGCCTGTCATGTAGAAAACACAGTGATAAACTGAGGATTGGTGATGATTGTGAGTTGCTTTTTTGCACTCTAATATTAGTTGCAACAACCTTGTGTCTACGTACCTCTCGCTTCGCCATAGAATACAAGTTCTGGGTCACTTTTAGGGGAAACACTTTTGAAAACAGGCTCAGATACCATTAGTTTCCAGTTAAAACAAAATAAAGAGTAGACGATTTCAACTTTTGACTGACATTTTCTGGAACGTTGAATGTACGGACATAACCCTAAAACGTAGTCTCATCAGTGTCTATGGCGGTATACACATGACCTTCATATGTGCGCTCTGTGTCCTGTTTACTTGAGCCCTGTGTACGGGACGTCTTAGGCTGAGTACCTTGCCTATCTGGGCTTTCTGTCCGAACGGTGTTTGATTGAGTTTTATTCTCATATGTGTTATCTGTACGGACCGCCTTTGGTCGAGTGTACTCGTTGCCTGTGTTGTCTGTTTGGATCGTTTTGGGATGAGTGTAATCGTCGTCTGTGTTGCCTGTGTTGATCGTTTTGAGATGACTGTAATTGTTGCCTATGTTGCCTGTGTTGATCGTTTTGAGATGAGTGTAATCGTTGCCTATGTTGCCTGTGTTGATCGTTTTGGAATGAGTGTAATCGTTGCCTGTGGTGTCTGTATGGATCGTTTTGGGCTCAGTGTTTCCGTTGTTTCCAGAAGATGGAGATGAAGACGGAAGATCAGGGAGGCGTCTCTCTGTGTCATCTAGCAACGGGACGGTATCTAAAAAGAGAAAACAAATAACTGTTTCAACCGATTTGGGTGGCACAGAAAAAAGCATAAGAAAGAAATGAAGGACGAGAGAGAGAATATGAGAGAGAAAGAGAGAGAGAGAGAGAGAGAGAGAGAGAGAGAGAGAGAGAGAGAGAGAGAGAGAGAGAGAGAGAGAGAGAGAGAGAGAGAGAGAGAGAGAGAGAACCAGAAAGAGAGAGACAGAAAAGCGCAAATAGGCTCTACCTCATTTATCATAGCCTTTCGCTATGCATGCTCTACCGGGCTTCTGGTAGAGTAGGGGCCCTGCCTCAAAAACGTCTCGATTGGCAAAGAACACACTCTGCAATTGCCGTCCAATTCGCCTCAGACATGTGGTAAGCTATAGCCTTTCGTCACTATACCCACACACAGACACACAGAAACCAGCTGTATAAGGTAGTAGAGAAGATACTTACCAGGAGTCGAATAATAGTTATCATCTGTGTCCGTAAACTTCGAATGCCGTCGCCCTCTGTTGATCCAACTGTTTCACACACACACACACACACACACACACACACACACACACACACACACACACACACATACAAACAAACACACACATGCTCACCCACTAAGCCACACACCCACGCGTGCACGCACACACAGACACCTACGCACAGACACACACATGCATCCACATATATATATATTTATATATATATCCCATGACCTCCCTTCTTTGTCTCTGTTACTTCAGTATGGGTATATATGTTGTATTTTTATAGCTCAATAAATACATCATGGGCTCAAAAAAATATATGATAGTGCAGATTCCGATTTGGGCGAAGAACTACTTTGCTCCCGACCTTTGACCTCGCGCCGAACAATGTGACACATTTGTATGAAGTTCCAAAATCGTATTGCACGGCTCAGAAAACCATATCAGTTGCACGCAAAAATGAATCTCAGAACTGATCTGATGTATGAGATGCAATAAGCAAACGTTTCTTTCATTATGAAAGCAATGCAGGTCGAAAAAAACGAACATTCAACTTACAAGATAACCAGATGCTAGCGAACCAAAACAAAAACACGAGTACTCTCCCTTGCTTCGTTAGCAGACGACTTTTGAGACCGTCCTTACCTGGCACGGTTGGGCTTCGCTATCAATCTATCGGCTGTTTCACGTGTTTCGCGAGCAAGTCTACTCTTTTGCCTGGCTCTGCAGTAAGTCCACATTGGCGATGAAGGTATCCGAGAACTTAACATGTGTGTATTTTTCCGTAATCCAGTCATATTCCTTCAAAATGCAATCAATCGGCGGTGACAGACGTGTCGGTCGCGTTTTCCTCTCACCCATACCAGTTTAAGTTCATCCATGCAAACACACTCGCAAAACAGTTTATCACGTAGATAAATTTCAAATAGGGAGCAAATGGTTAAATCTAAACCTACATATTTGTTCCCTAAAATTTGCTTCTCTGTCAATAAGCCTAATTACACACGTTCGAGAAAAACAACGTGGAATCGATTCTGAATCGAGTAAGCCAAATGGGTCCCAAACCCGTTACGCCCGTTCTGCCGACCTGAAACGCAAAACAAAAGAATTGTGCGCTTCAACTAAATTAATTTCTATACGACTTCATTACTTTCTTGCAACTTGACTTATGAACCTTTACTTAAAGCTTTTAAATGGTCTGAAAGTAGTGTTACCGCGTACTTATCGATGCACTCATTCGTTTTATTTTTTCAGCGACGGTCACTTAGTTTAAGGTTGCAAAAGGGCTAAGTCTCGCTGGCAACAATGTTTTACACTGCACAGATCGCAACAGTGCCGCTAGTAGTCTACACTTTGTGTTTGATGGTAGAATGGGATATACAGATTACAACACTCGTGGTTTTTTATATGGCTTGTATTTCAGTCAAGACCCAGCGGGAATATCAATCGAGAGCCACTCGCCAGAGGCTCGTGTCTCCCGATGATATTCATCCGCTGGGTCTTGACTGAAATACAAGCCATATAAAAAACCACTCGTGTTGTAACCTATACATATATCTGATGCTCCCAATAGGCTGTCTGTGAAGGGATACGTATTTTTCTCTCTTTCTCTGCTGAGAGATTTTAACAAATCTCGGAAGAAAGTCTCTGCTGACTTTCAATTGTTTCTTTCACAATTTCTGATGTTTTATATATATTTGTATTCAAATAAAAACACATCATTCTTACAAACCCAAACCAGTGATTTACACAACGAATGGGTCCTGTGACTGTAATTAATCGATCAGATACCCGATTCAGTTACCTAACCCTCGCTTATATGATTCGTTGCTGGTCATCATATTCAAGGGTCTTTATCAAAGAGTGCCCATCATATGTCTCTCGTTTTAACGTTTGTTTCAACACATTCTGAACATTCCACGGTCAAATTGTTGGCAACATGTAAGCGAAGTCGATGTTGGGGGTTAATCGGTGTCCAGAGCCTTTACATTTTGCAAATGTAAGTCGAGTTCATTCAATTCCAGTCCAGTTATGTGTCTCGTATCTCTCGCTCTATCTGTCTTGCCTCTCTCTAAGCCTTCCAATGGGAATGTTTGCTGTAGTGACCTATATTCGCACAGCTAGTCCGACCTGGTCGCCTACAAGAAATCAGTTGTGTTTATGCTCCCACCGCGGCAAATGTATAAATGAGTTCACCTAACTTGAGGTTAATTGGTACTTGGTTTCTTGTATCTGGTTTCTATCACTTTTGTTCATAGGCTTGTATGTTTTGAAAAAATCGCCTTGTTTAAAAAAACAAAAAAACACGTAATTCGTGAATGCTTATTCATTAGATCGCAATAACAACTACTAAAAAAGTCAATACACCTAAGGTGCCATTTTGTAAAGTTTTGTGACGAATCGGACCGTAACAAGTTCAAGGGAAATTCCATGTACTGTAATTTAGGAACCCCTGCAATGATTTGCTCAACACTGCTCCAAAACTATGCCAAATAATTCGATGAATATTAACCAGCAAAGCGGTCTGCTTCGACGTGACAGACGTTTTCTTCCACACGAGATTACGTTGGTTGTCTAACGAAGCCGTCAGCTGATCAGCTAATCGAGTGTGGAAGAACACTCTGTCACACAACCAAGTCTGAATAGCATTTATGTCTCACAGCTTCAATGGAGGACATAACAAACACGTATGTGTGTGTGTGTGTGTGTGTGTGTGTGTGTGTGTGTGTGTGTGTGTGTGTGTGTGTGTGTGTGTGTGTGTGTGTGTCATACCAGACAGCAGCAGTAAGACTTATGGTCAGCAACAGTCCAACACCAAGAATAGAGCCAACCACAGGCACGATCAGCTTGTCTGTGTCGCTCTCATATACTTCCTGCTGTGTTGTGGTTTTTCCATGAGCATCTTTTAAACACAGAAAAACAAGTCGTTTGAAGGAGAGAGAGACACACACACACACACGCACAAACGCACGCACACACGCACGCACGCACACACACACACACACACACACACACACACACACACACATACACACACACACACACACACACACACTGTTAACACCCTAGCAAATGCCCAGTATCATGCAAACGCCCACCCCTCACTTTGGGCCAAAAGTTGTGTAGACGGGTCACTACCTAGCAAACGCCCACCCCGGTTTTTTGGGGTTTTGTGCGGGAGTGAAACGGACACATTCCACCTCGCGTCCTTCCCCAGTTGAGAGTGCGTTCGTATGCTTCCACAACTGGATGGATGACGAGGAACACCATCCTGACCTGCATTCAGCGTGTTTTTAGGCCAGCAGACGAGCGTCGCCTCCTACTTCTGGACTGCTACAGCGCTCACAAAACGCTCACAAAACCCAGGAAGTCAGAGAAGCGCTTGCCGCACAGCGAGTGTACTTGGTCTTTGTGTCTGCAGGCAGCACAGCTTTGGGGCAGCCAGTCGATGTCGGGGGGGGGGGGGGGGCGTTTGCTGGGGATTTAAAGGTAGGGCCTATGTGTATGTCTATGTGCACACATCCGCATAGGTCATCCCATCCCCCGGACCCCGCCGTACATAAGCCAATCTAAGCAGACATGCATGCAGACATTTTTCTATTTGTTGTTTGCATTCGAAAAATACTGCTGAATCTGAGAAACACAATTTGATATATCAATAGGGATTAACATTTATGCCACATCACAGATGCTCTGCTACCCGTTTCCTTTGTTAGACCTTATTTTCATACCACTGATATTACTTTACCACTACTCAGACTACTCTCACCACTACCACTTATACTACTTACTGTATCTGCTGCTACCTATACAACAACAGTAGCTAGTTTTAGGGAGACGAACAAAGCCCACCACTTTCCTCTCGCCACCTCATTTTCTCTTGCCCGCTCGGATGCGCGCGCACAACGCAACTCAACAGTGCGTGTTGAACATTTCGCGGTTCAGACGTTACGGCAGAGACATTCTGTTCGCAGAAGAAGCGCAGACAACACGTGTGCGATTAATGTGCAACACGAAGCTCTACTCATAACATTTATAACTGTTCAAAGTGAGACCGTTCACAAATTAAGGTCTGCCCTATAAATATAAGTATTCTATTGATATTAGAAAAGATTTTCCCCAGCGCAACCTAGGGAAATGTATCCAGTGAAAGACCTTAACGTAGGAAGATTTGTTTGTTTGTTTGTTTGTTTAACGCCCAGCCGACCACGAAGGGCCATATCAGGGCGGTAAGTAGGAAGATATGAACAGTTAGAATAACAATCAGGTAACCTATATCCAATAAATTAAAGGTTTCCATACATAAATAACCAAAACATGATTACAAAGTTAACGAAAGTAGATTCGTAGAATCGCCCAAATCAACGAAAGTCGTTTGTGTTTTTGGTATGAACTTCGTTTCGCCGACAACCGGAAATGACGTGTACGCAACATTTGTGATGTAGCACTTCCTTATATGGAACGAAACGAATGTGGTTGGTTGAAAAAAAGCTGTACTAAATAAGCCTAGCAACCACCACCATCACCATCACATGCAAGACAACTGAACAATACCACGTGAACTACACATCTACATACCGTTTCAACCAAAACGATAACCCATATGAGGGGCAGAGAACATACATGAATTAACTATAGTCTAACAGCGCAATACTGCTGTAACACAGGTTCCTCCACCAACACTCTTCCATCCCTTGACCAACGAATACTTAAGAATGAAGAAGAGCTAACACATTGCTATAAAATGATCTTGCAGAACGTTCAAACCTTTTTGCCTACTTAATGCATCAACATGAACTATCCACTGCAATAATCTCACCTTTGCAATCGCCGGTGTAGCGGTCACACGTGTTGGGCTCACAGTTCTCGTGACAGCTCTTCTCGCACTGACCACCCCACCATCCGGCCTGACACACTGAACAGAATGAACATGATAATTATGTGTCACAACTAGATCTGAGGGATTGGGAGTTGGAGTAGGGTATAGAGTTCCCCCCCTTATCCAGCAAAATGGTACGTTTTGTTCACAAAAAGAGACCAACCATAGCATCTCATAATGCTAAATTCCAACAGCATCAGACTCTAGTGATGAGGGGTAGGGGGAGGGGTTGAAGGGCTATGCACTCTGCCCATCCCCCTACATGCCTGCATGGTAAGCCCCTGTACCGTTGCTTCATTTCGGATACCTCTCTCGCTCGTACACTAGGTCCAGCCCTGCGTGTATTCATTTGCAAAGTTGGTGAGCACAACGAACACACACACACACACACACACACACACACACACACACACACACACACACACACACACACACACACACACACACACACACACACACACACACACACACATTGAGGACATGTCATACCTTCTTGTACAAATATATATGCTTAAATATGTTGACCTGTTAGTTTCAGGCCGACACAATTATTGACTAACATGTTTTGATATCGCTTCGCGCGACTTGTTTTCAGATGCTTTCCAAAATTCGCTGTGTATTAGTTTACCTTGACAGAGATCTCCAAAATATCTTGTTGGGCAAGAAAGGCACAGCCCGGAGTTCTTGTCACACTGGTTCTTCAGACAGTTGGAGCTCTGGCACAAAAACTTGCATTGATCGCCGTATCTGCCTGGCACACAACCTGAAATAACACCACAACACATCCACATGAAATGTTGAAAGGCAAGCTCCTTTTTGTGAACACGGTTTGACTCTCCATCTAATATCTGGACATACTTTTACATGGCAAAAACCCCACACCTGCTATAATATGTCAGCACCACACAGCTAGCCCCTCTAAAAAAATAAAGACACAAATGAGTTTAACACACACACACACACACACACACACACGACACACGTGTCAATCATATGATGATACGATCGGCTTATTGAAAAGTACGTACGATAGGTTAGTTAAAAACCAATCCTTCTTGCTACATGGCGTCGGCTCGTATAACGTTCCATACCCTCGACCGACCAACTGACGATGTATACGATGTATACAGAAATGTCCCCTTGTTTTTGGCGATGTAGCCCTCATAGAAAAAAGAAAGTCATAAACATTTAGGTGTTATTTTTCAAGATAATTGTAAATGGGCCTTACACATACAGTCTATTGTGGCAACTTGTCGAGTAGGCCTACTTGTGGCTTGTTTAACATTTTATCAATATAGGCTCAGTCGAAGATCCCCAAGAAGCAATGTATAAATCCTTTATTTTACCTCATTACATTTGTGACCCTCCACCACGAAATGAGTCGCATGTCACCTCGCGCGGTTCTGCGCTAGGCTTAATATAAGTCTGGGGGATGTCTGGTAACAGTGTGAGTGTCACGTTTCAATATATCACTTAAGGTGATTATGAACCGGTTAATTACTACTAATTAACTAACCACACCACGATCCACTCTCGCAGTCATACAATTAAATAGAGTCAACAAAAGTATAAGTTTCAGACGCCTGTTTATGTATAAACTCACCACCTCCCTCGAGCCTTCACTCAAAATATGTTCCTTTCACGTTCTCAACACGTAAAAAACCCGTGGTCACTGACAAAATGCCAGTGGTATATAGAAAATTAACGTAACACGCTGAACCCGTGTAAATACAGTCAAAATGAGAATGTTCTGTTCAAAAGCTCTAGTTCATGCAGGTGTCACCACCCCACGTTGTCACTACTCCAATGAAATCACAGATACGAAAAGACAACGGTGGTCAACGGGGTGCGTAAGACATGGTGCACTTAGCTTTCTTTCTGTATGCTGGTTAGCCGGTATGCTGGTTAGCCGGGTTGCTGGTTAGCCGGTTTGCTGGTTAGCCGGTTCGCTGGTTAGCCGGTCCGCTGGTTAGCCGGTTCGCTGGTTAGCCGGTCTGCTGGTTAGCCGGTTAGCGTAGCTTCCTCAGGTCCCAGCTCCAACGTCTGCAGCTAGCAGTGTCCCGCCAAAGGCAGCCGTGCAGCAGGTACAGGAAAACGTAACGAAACGAACGAAGGCTGCAAACAGAAAGCATCGGTGCACTAAACATGTCAGCTACCCCTCACCCACCACCTTAAAACATGTCATCTTTAAATATCTCATCGAGCACGTGGGCCTGCACAAAACGGACTTTTTACAACAACAAAACAGTCATTTTCCGTCCTTCTCTCCTTATCTGCAAAAACCATATACAGATTAATATTTTAGCGTCATAGAGAGTACATTATGCGCTAACCTGGAAAGAACAACAGAGAGTAAATTATTCCACAAACACAGACTCATCAACAGCGTTTAATAATGATTTATTACCTCAAAAAGCCTATGATTGTAGTACTCTCTCAAGGAAGCAAAGTCCGCCTCCTCCCTGGAACAGCCTCTGTTCGTCAACAGTGACCAAAACCTCCAGAACCCCTTGTCGAATCCTTATGCGAAAGCCATCGCCGACGAAGGAATGTTGACGACTTGTCCTCAGCAAAATATGTGGCAGTGTGAAGGAAATAACCGGTGGAAGCTCCCCTAGAGTGCCGAATACAATATTCGGTGAAAAACCATCATACTCTAGAAACTGTGTATTAGATCCTTCCCCTTCTGCCGCTGGGTGTCAAGTGTGTCGTCCCGAGTCTCTGACAGACCACCTAGCCAAAATACACGTGACTGACCTTGTCACAAAACCAGTCCAGCTATACACAATTCTGCCTCCCCAAGCAGAAAAAAGACACGAGAAACTCAATCCCTGAAAATCCCGTGCGCGCTGTCAGCGAAAAACCGTCAGCCCTAGCTATGACAGCAGAAACCCCCACTGTAAAACTCGTGCGCTACAAAACATCCGTGCTCGTAGAGCACTGTCAGCAAACTCTGCTGTAGCCCAATATCACGCACAGGCGCTTTCTATCATAATCGACCAAGAACAGGCACTCCACTGAGTGACACTTTCTTGGTCTCTGTCACCCGATCGTGACAGTGAGGGTCACCTTTGTCACAGTTTTGACTAAATGTTTTAACGTAGAGGGGGGAATCGAGACGAGGGTCATATGGTGTATGTGTGTGTGTGTGTGTGTGTGTGTGTGTGTGTGTGTGTGTATGTGTGTGTGTGTGTGTATGTGTGTGTGTGTGTATGTGTGTGTGTGTACCCATGTTTCCACAGGTTTGGTTGCCTAAATCACCATAAGGCAACCATCCACACGTGGATGGCAACCTAAACTCTGGATGGCAACCTAATTGTGTGGATGGTCGCTTCATTTAACACCGTTAAATTGACTTTTTTGACGGAAAGAATGTCATAACAATGTTCAAAATGACATTCTTTCCGTCCTCTGTGGATGGTCGCTTCATTTAACACCGTTAAATTGACTTTTTTGACGGAAAGAATGTCATAACAATGTTCAAAATGACACTCTTTCCGTCCTCTATAGGCGACGAAATAGGTCAAATTTTGTGCATTTTTTAGAGCAAAATTCTACGATGCCGGACCGAGTACTGCACCCAGTGCTGTTGTAGTGCAAGTGCACTAGAAAGGCACTGCACCCAGTGCCGCCTCTTAGGTAACCATCCACACTTTAGGTGTGTGTGTGTGTGTGTGTGTAGGTGTGTGTGTGTGTGTGTGTGTGTGTGTGTGTAGAGCGATTCAGAGAAAACTACTAGACCGATCTTTATGAAACTTGACATGAGAGATCCTGAGTATGGTATCTCCAGACGTTTTTTTTCTCCATTTTTTTGATAAATGTCTTTGATGACGTCATAATTATCTGGATTTTCGTGAACGTTGAGGCGGCACTGTCACGCTCTCATTTTTCAACCAAATTGATTGAAATTTTGACCAAGCAATCTTCGACGAAGGCCGGACTTTGGTATTGCATTTCAGCTTGGTGGCTTCAAAATTAATTAATGACTTTGGTCATTAAAAATCTGAAAATTGTAAAAAAAAACATATAGATATGATATGTTTGGATTAAAAACACGCTCAGAAAGTTAAAACGAAGAGAGGTACAGAAAAGCGTGCTATCCTTTTCAGGCAACTACTACCCCGCTCTTCTTGTCAATTTCACTGCCTTGCCACGAGCGGTGGACTGGCAATGCTACGAGTATACGGTCTTGCTGAAAAATTGCATTGCGTTCAGTTTCATTCTGTGAGTTCGACAGCTTGACTAAATGTTGTATTTTCGCCTTACGCGAATTGTTTTGATTATTGCAATGTTGTGTGGGATAATTGTTCAAAGAAGCTTTCAGATGAGCTGGAGAAACTGCAACTCGAATCCACTAGAATTATTGTTGGTGCTGTTAAAGGCACTTCACACGAAAAATTGTATACAGAATCTGGCTTTATACCACTTACAGAGCGAAGACGTCGTTACAAATTAATGTTATATTATAAAATGGTACGAGGCAATGTACCAAATGACATCAACGTTTTATTGCCACCTCTTGTTTCTGACCTATACCCCTACCACCACAGACGCCCACAAGAGCGTAAGACTCCCCAGTGTAAATCAGATTTTGTACACGTCATCTTTTATTCCTTCTGCAACTAGTCTCTGGAATAAGTTGCCTGAAAATATACAACAATGTGATTCTGTTGGTCTGTTGGTCTGTTCAAGCGACATTTCACAGCTTTTGATATTTCAATTCCACCATATTACTATTCCCCAAATCGCAAAACTGAAGTTTTGCATTGCAGGTTAAGACTTGGAATGAGTGATTTACAGTATGGTATGTTTAATCGCCACCTAGTAAACAACCCGGAATGTTCTGGTGGTTATTTTGCTGAAACTGTTCTTCATTATTTGTTATCATGTCCCCTGTTTAATGATGCAAGAACCGCAACAATCGGTACATTAGCTCCAGAATGACAACAATGGCCCTGATTGGTCAGCGCCCTCAGGTGAACCAAGCGCGGATTGGCTAATAGCATGCGGGGCGAATGTGTCGTATGGAGATGGCGAAGGGAAACAGGAAAACACGACGCGTGCTAGAACAGTGACTATCGAAAAACAGACTCGTGGTGATTTCGGTAACAATGAACGGAGTTGCAATGAACGTTCCGTATCTCTGTCGTCGCCTGTAGAGAGGAGAAGCGTTGAAGTGAGTGCAGGCATTATGAGCCGTGAGCGTGCAGAGAGTCATGTGGATAGTACAGTTCTTGACCTTGGCAGGAAGGGGACACCCCGAAGCGTCCCGGTACCAAAGCGTCCCGGTACCGAAGCGTCCCGGTACCAAAGCGTCCCGGTACCGAAGCGTCCCACTATAACGCGTCACAGGACTTAGACTTTTTTTGTTTTAAACCTTGAGTAAATGACCTTGATTTGACCTTGACTTGACTAACCATATTTTAATTAGAATGAATAACAAATGCTCATTCTGTCCAGATAAGATTGATTTTGTGGAACATTTCTTTTATGAATGTTCTGCTATACATCAAATTTGGGAAAGAATAACCAATAAGGTATTTCAGCAGTATAATGTTAATATAAAAATTGATGTTCAAACAGCACTGTTAGGATACATGAAAACACCTGGTATGTCAAACAATTTAGTAAACTATATCAATTTACTTATTATTGTGGCAAAAATGTGTGTGGGAAAATTCAAATACGGGAAACCAATAGAAATTGTGTGCATGTTTAATTCAGAGTTAGATTTGCGACACATATAGACTGAGAATAATGGTAATTGTAAAATATTTTAATAAAATTGTCCATTGTTGGTATTTGTCCATGATAGAGGTGAAAAGATTAGGGCAAAAGAAGTAAATTTAAATGTGTGGGGGTTTTTTTTGGTTTTTTTTCAAACCCTATCTTTAAGCTGTTGATTTAAAAATGTAAGAAAAAAGAAAAAAGAAAGAGGGAAAAGAAAAAGAAAAAAAGGAAACGGAGCTGAACATTAGGAATAAATTTATGTTATTATTATTTTTATTTATTCATTTATTTAAACATATTAGTTTACTGATAAAGTTTGCTGATTTAAAAATGTACACATTTGACAGAGAAAAGAAAAGACCTATGAAGAAGGTTTGCTCCAAGCCACACACAACAACAACAAAACAAAAAAAACAAAAACAAAAAAGGCAAAAAATAATTGTAGTAGCAAACCTGCATGCAACTGAGGTAAAACAATAAAAAAAAACTAACCATATTTTTTTTTAATTTAATCTTGACCTTGATTTGACCTTGACTTCACTGATTTTTTTAAATTTTGCACAGACCTTGATTTGCTTTCGGTAAAAAAAAATCACTTTTTGTCCAACTTTTCCCCAACTTTACTTTAGATCTGTACTCACAACACACTAATTTGGAAATACTGTACCCGTGTGGACAAGTTCGGGGGAAAAGTCCGTAGGCTTCCGTTCACAAGAGGGATATGTCTGTTATCACACACGCTTTCTGGCTTCACTAAGCGTGAGCGTCGGAAAAAGTCTTTTCAGTTCTGCCTCCGACTTTTCGCGCTGGACCCGAGTACTCTTCAGACTGGCTCGCTCCCCCAGTATGAAAGTTTTTGTCTTGTGCACGTTTAAGACCAAGTGATTGCTCTGTGTGAATTACAGGCATTCCCTTTGCTATATAACACATTGGCATGCGAGCCGAGGATGTGCGTGGTGACTGGTACCGGGACGCTTCGGCACCGGGACGCTTCGGTACCGGGACGCTTCGTGCCCTACTGCGCGGGAGCGTCCCGAAGCGTCCCGGTACCAAAGCGTCCCGGTACCCCTGTGACGCGTTATAGTGGGACGCTTCGGTACCGGGACGCTTCGGCACCGGGACGCTTCGGTACCGGGACGCTTCGGTACCGGGACGCTTCGTGATGTACCCGGCAGGAAACGTGTTGCTGGTGTGTGTGGCAGTGACAACGTAACTGAAGTTGGTATTATTATTACGAATGGAGCGAGTGAGAGAGAGAGAGAAAACGCCCTGTTTGAGCGGGAGAATGAGATTGAGATTGAGAATGGGAATGTGAGTGAGAATGAGAAGGAGGATGGGAGCGAATCTGAGAGTAACAACTCAGAAAGGGTGAGTGAGCCAGTGTGTCAAAAAGAACGTATGCGTTTCGTATCGTTAAATGTTGGTGGATTGTTGTCAAAACTGAAATATCCAGAATTCAACGAGCTGTTTTTGTGCAACGATATTATATGCCTGTCGGAAACAAAGCTAGATGATTTTGATTTCTGTGAAGTTGAAGGGTTCACCTGTTTTAAGAAAAACAGATTGATATGTAAACGAAAGTCGGGTGGGGTTGCAGTTTATATCAGGGACGAGCTCTGTAAACACATTAAGATTGTAGAAGACATTAAATTAAAAACAAGAATTGAAGAAAGTGCCAACAGTAAATACAGGTTTGTGAACTTCCCAGTATTTCAAGATGGTATTTTTATTGAGCTGTCTGAACATGTAGGTCAGCAGATGATTGAAAGGTTATTGTTGTGTGTGGTATATTTGCCACCAGAAGGCTCACCCTATGTCAGACCCAGTGTTTACCAAGAGTTAGAAGAAACACTATCATATTCGAATGCAGAAAAGGTTGTCATGATTGGAGATTTTAATGCTAGAAGTGGATATGCAAGAGACTATTTGGAAGACTGTGCTATTATGAATGAATTAACTGATGAAGTATCAACAGTGCAGATGATGGACATGTTTGGAATTATAAAAGAGAGGTGCTCAATGGACCATGTTATGAACAATTTTGGCCGCAGTTTTAATGACTTTTGTATTAGTCAACGATTATTAATAGTGAACGGCAGAATGGGAGAGGACGCAAGATTGGGTCGAGTAACTTGTAATAATGTGAGTTTGGTAGATTATGTACTAGCTTCGCCTAATGTTTTTCCGTCATTTTCAAAATTTCAAGTATGTGACTATAATAAATGTTTATCTGATGTCCATTGTCCTATATTTTTTGCCCTGTCAGATATCCTAATGGACAAAGAACACGTTGAGAATGAAACTGAAAGCAATTATAACACTAGCAGTGTGTTGAAACCAATATGGAAAGTAGGTGCAAATCAGAATTGTGTAGATGAAATTGATGATAATAAAGTATTATTAGTGGAAGGAATATTAGTTTCCCTAATTGGTAGCGTAGAGGATGTAACTCAGGACCAGATCGATAATGTAATGAAACAAATAGAAGATATTCTATCCGAAGCTGCCAATAAATTGAACATGCTTAGAAAGAATAAGCAGAAGAAAAAAATAAATACATGTAGCAGTAACGATGCTCATAGCGGAGTTAAGAACATTTGGTTTGATAAAGAATGTAAACAGACAAGAAGGAAATATAGAAAAATAAAGAGAAATTTAAAGCCCAACCAAATAACAGAGAGATTATACAAGATAAGGTCCAAGCATTCAAGGATTATAAGGGAACACTGAGTAAAAGTTATAATAGTTATTTAAAGCAGCTACATAAGAAAATTCGAACAATGAAGTCTTCTGACCCCAGCAGTTATTGGAAACTGATAAGTGGATGTGACCAGCAGAAGAAACAAGCGATGCATGATATATCCCGTGAAGTATTCGTAAAACATTTTGAAAAACTTAGTAATCTATCTGACCACGACTTGATTGATGTGCAAGATGATGTGCTTGATGACATAGACCTTATGAATGAACAATTGAATGTTTATATTACAAAGGAGGAGGTGATGATATGTGTAAACAGTTTAAAGAATAACAAAGCTTGCGGATATGATGGTATTTTAAACGAGTTTTTGAAATATTCCTCACCAAAACTATTAACTATTGTAACACGTTTATTTAACTTGATATGGCATACTGGGAAAATGCCTAAAGCTTGGACAGTGGGGTATATAAGCCCAATCTTTAAAGGTAAAGGCTCAGCAGCCGACCCTGATAATTATAGAGGAATCAGTGTACTAAGTTGTTTTGGAAAACTTTTTACAAGTGTGATAAATAAAAGTGCATGCATTTCTGGATGACAATTCTGTGATCGGCAACGAACAAGCTGGATTCCGAAAAGGCCACTCTACTGTAGACCACATTTTTGCACTACATTGTCTTATTGATATATTTGTACAACAAAAAAAAAAGTTATATTGTGCTTTCATTGATCTGCGTAAGGCTTTTGATTATGTGCAACGCAGTCTCCTGTAGCAAAAGCTGATGCAACGGAATATTAATGGTAAGGTATTGAATGTAATTAAGGACATGTATGATAAGGCAAAATTGTGCGTGAAGGTGAATAGTGTATTCTCCGAGGCGTTCACCTCAAACATCGGGCTTCTCCAGGGCGAAAATTTATCACCGATTCTTTTCTCACTATTTTTAAATGACCTGAAGCAGTTTTTGATTGAATATGATGTCAGCCTAGAGTTGCCCCTGAAAAGAGCGCAAGAAATAGATGTTGAACGCATTAATGACTATATGTATTTGTTCCTGTTAATATATGCTGATGATACTGCAATACTCGCCGAAACGCCTGGCGAAATGCAAAAAGCCCTGGATGGACTAGATCGTTATTGTAAAAACTGGGGACTAAGCATAAATATTGAAAAGACAAAAATAGTTGTTTTTTCGCGGGGGAAAATACGGAATATCCCAATTTTTTTCTTGAATGGAGTACCTGTCCAAGTAGTTTGGGACTATGTGTACTTAGGTGTACTATTTAACTATAATAACAAATTTCATAATGCCATGAAACGTCAATGTTTGATTGGTAACCGTGCAATGTTCTCGTTAATTCGAAAATGTAGAAAACTAAATTTACCAATTGACGTGCAATTGGATCTTTTTGAGAAGTGTGTACATCCAATTTTGCTGTATGGTTGTGAGGTGTGGGGATATGATTCATTAGACATATTATCAAGGTTTCAATTGCGATTTTTAAAAATGCTTCTTGATGTATATACAACTACACCCACCTGTATGGTTTACGGAGAGCTTGGTCGTTATCCGATTAGAATTGAGGTACAATGTCAGTTACTGGTTTATTGGTATAAACTGATGAAAGTAATGAACGATGGTGCGAATAAGATGTCCTGTTTAATGTTAAAGCTACATTTGAAGTTGTACCATGTACAAAACGTTAAACTGCCCTGGTTGTCGCATGTCAATACTATGTTAAATAAGTTGGGTCTATCATATTTATGGACAACTCAGAGTCTTGCCGTCTCAGGTTTTAAAAACGTTGTAAAGCAAAGGCTAAGAGATCAATTCCTGCAGGAATGGAACACTGACGTGAACGCCAACGGCTTGTGTTTTAATTACAGAATATATAAAAAGGATTTTTGTCTAGAAAGGTATTTGCCTTGTTTGCCTAGGAAATTCCAAGTTAAATTAGCAAAATTTAGAACAAGCAATCATAAGTTGCCAATACATCAGCTTAGATTTTTTAATGCTCCTAGAAATGAAAGATTGTGTGATATGTGCGATAAAAATGAATCAGGTGATGAGTTTCACTATTTGTTCATTTGTACCGACGAAAGTATAGTGTCTGAAAGAAGAAAATTAATTAGTCCTTATTACCGATCTCACCCAAATTGTTTAAAATATGAACAGTTAATGAATTGTAAATCTAAGATAAAACTAATGAAGCTAGCAAGATGTGTAGCCCACGTTATGATTTTAGTATGTTAGCGTTATATCTAGTTTCTTTATTGGTATGTATATGTATGTAATATATGCTTTTGTTTTGTTTTGTGTTTTTACAAAAGATGCATGGCATAATGGTATCGCTAATTTATTTCGGCTGTATATTATCGTTGTCCGCTTAATGTATATAATTATATTATCTGTCTGATCTCTTACCTGATTTTGTTAAACCTATTTTTCTTTTATTTTTGTTTGTATGTATGGAAGCGTATATTGCCAAATTATTTTGTTTGGTTGTATAGTATTGTTGTATGTGTCCGCTCAATGTGTATACATTTATTAACTGTCTGATTTGTTACCTTTTTTTGTTAAAATTATATCTTTGTTTCAAAGCCCTCTGGGCCCAAAACAATAAAATACTTGACTTGACTTGTTAATATTGACACACTCCTGACAGGTGATTCAAACATTTCCATATTTGAAAATAGTACTATTTTTGTTGTTGTCCAAAGCTATATTGAGAAATCAAACCGCTTTGGGACACCTGTTTTTTTTTGTTTTTTTTTAATATATTACTTGGGGCCCATCTACTTTTTGATATTTTGTTGTGTCTTTCGTTCTCGTTTTGTACTTGTTTTCGTTTTCGGTATTGACACAGATTGTGTTCGATAATTAAAACTAAGTTTTCCTTGTTTTTGTTTTGTTTTTGTTTTTGTTTTGTTTTTTCCAAAAATGTGTTGCATTGATCATATTCGGCCATGAAATTTCAGGCATGTTTATGTTAGCACTTATCATAAGTTTTAAACCTGTTGTGCTCCTTCTTAATGATGTTGTTATATTATCATGTGTCTGTTTACGAATAAAATAATGTTTAAACAAAAATTGAAGGCACGGTTCCTAAACAAGCCACGGTGACACGAAGAAACGATTCATGACGACTATTCAACAACTTCTGATGAAAAGAACAAAACAATGGCGGAACCCTACGTCCTTCAACAAAACGAATTACGTCATTGTTTTCAGGCGGCGGAAATATCGCGTGTCGCGACACACACACAAACAAAAAACACCCCCACCCCCTCACACACACACACACACACACACACACAAACACCTACACACACACAAACACCTACACACAAACATCTACACACACACACACACACACACACACACACACGCCAACACTCACACACACACACACACACACACGCCAACACTCACACTCTCACACACACACTCACACACACACACACACCACACATACACGCACTTACCCCCACACACCCACCCGTACACCCCCCCAGATACCCCGAAACACACACATACACACACACACACACATACACACACGCACCTACATACACACAGTCACTACCCAACCACCCATACACACACACACACACACACACACACACTGTTAACACCCTAGCAAATGCCCAGTATCATGCACACGCCCACCCCTCACTTTGGGCCAAAAGTTGTGTAGACGGGTCACTACCTAGCAAACGCCCACCCCTCACTTTGGGCCAAAAGTTGTTTAGACGGGTCACTACCTAGCAAACGCCCACCCCTCACTTTGGGCCAAAAGTTGTTTAGACGGGTCACTACCTAGCAAACGCCCACCCCTCACTTTGGGCCAAAAGTTGTGTAGACGGGTCACTACCTAGCAAACGCCCACCCCGGTTTTTTGGGGTTTTGTGCGGGAGAGAAACGGACACATTCCACCTCGCGTCCTTCCCCAGTTGAGAGTGCGTGCGTATGCATCCACAACTGGATGGATGACGAGGAACACCATCCTGACCTGGATTCAGCGTGTTTTTAGGCCAGCAGACGAGCGTCGCCTCCTACTTCTGGACTGCTACAGCGCTCACAAAACGCTCACAAAACCCAGGAAGTCAGAGAAGCGCTTGCCGCACAGCGAGTTGACTTGGTCTTTGTGTCTGCAGGCAGCACAGCTTTAGGGCAGCCAGTCGATGTCGGTTTTGCCAAACCTTTTAAAATTGGCACCAGAGACCGCTGGGTTGAGTAGACTGAGAGAAGCAAGACCATCGGCAGCTGCTGGCAACCTCAATAGTGGGGCGTGTATGTTGCAAAATCATTCAAATCATGCAACAAACACCAAATTTAGCAAACATGAAGAGTTTTATGTGCTTAACAAAACCTGATACAGACCCACCGCGAAAAATTAAAAAAATTGTAGTTTTTAAACAATGTTTCAAAATGGCCGCCAGTGTAAACGGTTGGGTATGTTAGACATATTTCACTTCATGTGATTAACAGCAAATTTGGCGTAAATGGACATTTGCTTTTGCTTAACAAAACCTGAGCCACCGTGAAAAAAATAAGAAATTGGTAGTTTTTTAACAATTTTCAAAATGGCCGCCAATGAAAAGGGTATTTAGGCATTTTTGATGCTACAAGACATTCTCTTGCAATAGAAACTAACACAAAAACATTTTTAAACAAAACAATACATGTATTGTTGGTGCAGAGAATGATTGGACGGTGTGGGTGGCAGGGTTGAAGAATTTGTGGATTACCTAAACTGTGCCAAAAAAATATATTGCACCAGTTTTCATACCAAAACGAAAACATTCATTCCTGTGCCGTTGTATTCAATGTTTGCTATTGGGGGCACTCAACTTGGCTATCTGGAACACTTTTAAGATAAAAGGTGGCCTTTACATGGGTTATTTGACCGCCACCCAAATAAGGGTACCCCCAAAATAAAACTGATAAAAATGTAATATATCAACTCAAAAGTCGACTAAAATTCATAATCGCTGTATTTAGAAAACGTTGTTTGTTCTCATGTGTTTACACAACCAGCACATTCCGGCAAGTGGCCATACTCCAAAAAAAACTTTGGCAGTACTTGAAACAACCATCTGCAATACATGCGAAGTCAAAAATATGTGGGATGTAAGTCAACAAACCTGTGGCAGTTTTAAAAATATTATTTCGTGAAGATTCGAAAGTGTACTCAAACGGTTGAACTACGCCTCGTGTGTAGACACACATTCCTGAAAGTTTCAACGGCGGCAACCCACTTGGTCATTGCTAAAATACATGGATTTTAGTTGACTTGGGTATCCCTCAAATTTGACACATCAACATCTCATCCGTGAGATCGACACATACATCAGTGGGAACAATGGCACAACACTAGAAATATGCAAGATGGCGAAATAAAACAACCTGTTCTGGATGGATAATCAAGTTGACTTTCTTTTCGTATACAACAGTGACCCAGTTGTGCCTCAGGAATTGTCGTCGGCTTTTTAAAAGGTACTCTAAGTTTTTGTCACATCTCTTTGTCACGTCAATGGTATCCTTATTTTGACGGCGTTCAAGTGACCCCTGTAAATACATCTTCTTATAGCGAAGATGCGAGGCTTTAATGGCATAGAAAGTTTGAATAAAATGACACAGGAATATATGTTTGAGTTGGGGTATGAAAATGGGTGCAATAATATTTTTGCAGTTTAGATGCTGACAGTTTTCACAGGCATGCAAGCACATTTGCAGAGAGCAGTGCCTTGCAGTCCTTCTTTGCAGCATATGCAGCGTTTTGTTGAACACCTCTTCTTGCAGGCACACTTCATGAGTTCTCGGCACACGCTGGATACCTCTTGAAAGCTCGTCCAGAATGACTCCCACTATCAAGCCTTGAACTGCCAGCCTACAGAGTTGGGTAGTCTAATAGGTAGATGGCTCTTCTCAATCATGTCCTGCAGCAGCACCTCACTTGTAAGGGGATTATGGTCAATTTGGCAGCTCTTTTTACTGAAGAGGTACCGTCTAGCACTGTTCACACCCAGTACGTTGCTGGTTTTGTCCTACAGATGTACACCAAAAAGCTCTTGTCAGTGGTACTCAGCTTACAAAGAGGAGCAGACAACCTGAAGAAAGTTTGAGTGACGTTTTCAAATGCTTGCCATACTTCCCAAGCCTTCTGTTTCCCCAATACCATTGAAGAACGACATAGTGTCACAGCCTGTAAGGCTATGCAAAATGGGCAGACAGGGTGACTTCTCTTGGCCAATGGCTTTGGCAATGTGGCGATACACTTCACGAGCAGAAAAAAACGCTACACAGCTGGAATGAGAAGCAGACTGTCTGGCCTCCTCTACAGCCATGGTGCAGGAAATCAGCCTGGGGTACCCTTCACACAAAAGATGAAAAGTGACATTTTTATTTGAATGTATTTGAATAATGTTTACTATCTCAGAGAGTCGGTCAAAGCCGGGGTAGCAAGCCTTCACACAACAGACCAAAATGAAAGAATTTTATTTCATGAATTCGTATAATTCTTAATGTTTCAGGTTTAAAAAAAACCACAGTTTCCAATGACTCAACAGATTCTGGAATCTTTCTGACCGCTACATTTATTCGCTTCAAACAGTCGCTAACAGAATGTTGACCATAGTGAGGGTACGGTAAACCCACCAAATTCACAGAGGTCGCTTACAAATGTGCAAACATGTTCCAATTAATGAAAATAAAAAAAGCTTACTGTTAAGCTGGACAGGATGTATTAGGTAACAAACCTTGATAGTACCAGTGAAATCAGCTCCCTTCTGTGGCACCGGTATAATTGCTCATACTACAGTATATTCACGCAGAACGCTTGTTCCCAGGAACCGGCATGTGGTGTAACTCTTGTATATCCTGTAAAAATGAAATTCACACCAATGCACAGTCAACTTAAAATAAGCAAAAGGATGAGAAACAAGCAACAAACCAAAATTGTAAAACTAGAGCGGTACCTCTTCATTTTTCAAAACCACTTATAAATCTCATTTGATTAGCATACACTGTATGTATGCTTTTGTCTGTTACCTACCGTCTTTGAAAGTTTGATCACAACACTGTAAAGACATGGGGAGTGGTGTTTTTATCTCCAGCTGGTCATCCTACTATTTGGGCTACCCTCACTCAGTTTTTGACTCTACTCCTCCCCACCTCAGCCGTTTAGAGACTTATGGAAGTCCTTAACGTAGGCAGGACTAATTATCATGCCATGAACAATCTCTTTCTCCTCGCCTTTCATTCAAAGTTCGTTTAATCTGTTTAAAATCACCAGCGTGGGGATCATGATTTCCTTACTTGTAATCAACAGATAGATCTAGATCTATCAGAATCAAAATCCAGCTAATGAGCTTGTATTGCAAGATTAAACAAAGTCTCTGCATTTCAGCGCTTCACCCGATGAATAACAGACCCCAGGGGAGAATTAAACAGTAAAATGATGTGACATTGGTGAATGGATGCGTATTCTTGAAAACTTACCTTCAGAAACGTTGTTTTCGCTCAAATCAAAACACGCAATGTTGCGGAGGCCGCCATCTTGAATGTTCATGCTGCGGATATAAAAAAATTCTAAAAACGATCAAATTAAATACCAGAACACAAAAATACCCATAAGAGTATTTATTTCATGCATGTGTTATCAGCAGACAACTTCTGGTGCATGGTGAACCATTGAATTTTACATTTGCTGAGTTGGGAATATTTACTGCTGAGCGCTTTTGGTACGAACTTCGTCTGCTGTAAATGCAGCCTTTTATTCACTATCAAAAACAAAAAAACAGATTTCTGAAGTGGCTCTGTATCTGAAATCCCTTAAATAGTTATAAGGAACAATATCACAAAGTATGATGTTTGTTGCAAGATGTGAATGATTGATTAGTGCGTCTGCAACATACGAGCCCCACTACAAGCAGCCTAGAAGACAACACGTCATCAATTGGGTCAGCAGGGCGTGGGAGAAAATACGACCTTAAACGATCGTTACGTCCTTTCTCAGGTGCGCAATCTCAAACGCCATGGACGGTTCCCAAGATGATCAAATACTTGAGTGGTTTCCAGATGAAATCGGCGCTATCCTGCCTCGCGATCACGGCAATGAAGATGCTACAGAAGAAGCTGAGAGTGGAGACGACAGTGAAGACGATGATGTTGACTTCGAAGGACTAGAATGAGCCCACGCTCATCAACCCTACCAGATCTCCAAACAAGATAAGAAACTGTGTTTGTGCTTACGTTATTCTGGGAATTAGAAGAATCAAGGTCACTTGTGTTCTTCTTATTTTCTTTGTTTTCCTTGATCTTTATTTGTGTAAACAAACAGTGTTTCATTTTTCATTAACATTGCACAACACACATAGTTGTATTACTGTTTCTCTCTCTTGAAAATGGGATGACACTTTATCTTGCAAAGGGGTGTGTATATTCTAGCAAACGCCTACCCCCTACTTTTACCCGCAATCTGTGCGGAGCGGGGGGGGGGGGGGCGTTTGCTGGGGATTTAAAGGTATGTGTATGTCTATGTGCACACATCCGCATAGGTCATCCCATCCCCCGGACCCCGCCGTACATAATCATAAGCCAATATAAGCAGACATGCATGCAGACATTTTTCTATTTAATTTTTGCATTCGAAAAATACTGCTGAATCGGAGAAACACAATTTGATATATCAATAGGGATTAACATTTATGCCACATCACAGATGCTCTGCTACCCGTTTCCTTTATTAGACCTTATTTTCATACCACTGATATTACTTTACCACTACTGAGACTACTCTCACCACTACCACTTATACTACTTACTGTATCTGCTGCTACCTATACAACAACAGTAGCTAGTTTTAGGGAGACGAACAAAGCCCACCACTTTCCTCTCGCCACCTCATTTTCTCTTGCCCGCTCGGATGCGCGCGCACAACGCAACTCAACAGTGCGTGTTGAACATTTCGCGGTTCAGACGTTACGGCAGAGACATTCTGTTCGCAGAAGAAGCGCAGACAACACGTGTGCGATTAATGTGCAACACGAAGCTCTACTCATAACATTTATAACTGTTCAAAGTGAGACCGTTCACAAATTAAGGTCTGCCCTATAAATATAAGTATTCTATTGATATTAGAAAAGATTTTCCCCAGCGCAACCTAGGGAAATGTATCCAGTGAAAGACCTTAAAGTAGGAAGATTTGTTTGTTTGTTTGTTTGTTTGTTTGCTTAACGCCCAGCCGACCACGAAGGGCCATAATTATCAGGGCGGTAAGTAGGAAGATATGAACAGCTAAAAGAACAACCAGGTTACCTATATCCAATAAATTAAAAGTTTCCATACAAAAATAACCAAAACATTATCACAAAGTCAAATAAAGTAGATTCGTAGAATCGCCCAAATCAACGAAAGTCGTTTGTGGCACAGTTTTGGTATGAACTTCGTTTCGCCGCTAACCGGAAATGACGTGTACACAACATTTGTGATGTAGCACTTCCTAAAATGGCACAAAACGAATATGGTTGGTTGAAAAAAAGCTGATCTAAATAAGCCTAGCAACCACCACCATCACCATCACATGCAAGACAACTGAACAATACCACGTGAACTACACGTAGAGGTTACATGCCGAGTCTCAGTGATTATCAAAAATAATGGTCGAAGTTAGCGGATCATGAAAAATGCGAGCTTTAGCGAGCTTTTTCATGACCGCGAACTGAGACCATTATTTTTGATAATCACTGAGACGAGGTGTGTAACCTCTTTATTCCTCCTTTCTTCAGTTATTCAAAGAAAAGAGGAGTTTTTTTGCGAAAGTTTGATCGAATCCTATTCTCTCAACCAGTCAACCTGCGCAGGCGATCGATTAATTCGCGGTTGTATAGTTCCGTGCAAATCATTCTATTCTGTTAACACTTCTTGTCAGTTTTCCTATTTTAGGCTAAAATCAAGTACACAGATATGCTGTTATTCTGCTGTGGCGGCAAAGGCAGATATTGTGTGTTCTGTATATGTTTTGGTATCGCTTAGGGTAATGTTTTTTCGTCAAATGGGACTAGCAGACGAACTTTTGCACCCGTGTTCCAACGTTAAAAACTGTATGAAGTTCAGTTTTCCGGGGAAAATAGTGTATGAAACCCCTTTATGTTGTTTAAATTGATGAGATGTGTGCATTTGGTTGCGTGTGATCTGTTTATTAAATGAAATATTGTTGAAAACTGACCGTCGGATTGCAGTCTGTTGTCGAAGGAACTGAGTGAAAAGAAGGGGAACTACTCTTGTCGCTAGACAAAGTATGAGTTACTTGCCTTGGGAAATTGCTTGTGATGAACGGCTTGAGCCACGGCAGATGAGATTCAGAAAACAACCGAACTCATGGATTTTATATGGAGATTCATGTGTTCAGGCCTGTAGTTGTTAATTTAAATGCGGTATGTTTGTATTGTTTGCTCCAGAGATGTATACTTCGTACATTAGAGCGTTCTGAACTTTTCAGTCGCAAAAAGTAGTACCGAAACAGAACAACCTCTCAACCCATTGCACTATCGAGGATTCAGGCTGTTGCTGGGTCGTTATTTGTTTGGTTGCTGGGTCATTATCGAAAAATAACTACCCCTACAAGTTTACAGAGGTAAAGAAGCAGAGGGGGGAATAAATCTACATACCGTTTCAACCAAAACGATAACCCATATGAGGGGCAGAGAACATACATGAATTAACTATAGTCTAACAGCGCAATACTGCTGTAACACAGGTTCCTCCACCAACACTCTTCCATCCCTTGACCAACGAATACTTAAGAATGAAGAAGAGCTAACACATTGCTATAAAATGATCTTGCAGAACGTTCAAACCTTTTTGCCTACTTAATGCATCAACATGAACTATCCACTGCAATAATCTCACCTTTGCAATCGCCGGTGTAGCGGTCACACGTGTTGGGCTCACAGTTCTCGTGACAGCTCTTCTCGCACTGACCACCCCACCATCCGGCCTGACACACTGAACAGAATGAACATGATAATTATGTGTCACAACTAGATCTGAGGGATTGGGGGTTGGAGTAGGGTATAGAGTTCTTGGGTTGCGAAAGCAACCCCCCCCCCCCCCCCCTTATCCAGCAAAATGGTACGTTTTGTTCACAAAAAGAGACCAACCATAGCATCTCATAATGCTAAATTCCAACAGCATCAGACTCTAGTGATGAGGGGTAGGGGGAGGGGTTGAAGGGCTCTGCACTCTGCCCATCCCCCTACATGCCTGCATGGTAAGCCCCTGTACCGTTGCTTCATTTCGGATACCTCTCTCGCTCGTACACTAGGTCCAATCCTGCGTGTATTCATTTGCAAAGTTGGTGAGCACAACGAACACACACACACACACACACACACACACACACACACACACACACACACACACACACACACACACACATACACACACACACAGACACACACACACACACATTGAGGACATGTCATACCTTCTTGTACAAATATATATGCTTAAATAGGTTGACCTGTTAGTTTCAGGCCGACATAATTATTGACTAACATGTTTTGATATCGCTTCGCGCGACTTGTTTTCAGATGCTTTCCAAAATTCGCTGTGTATTAGTTTACCTTGACAGAGATCTCCAAGGTATTTTGTTGGGCAAGAAAGGCACAGCCCGGAGTTCTTGTCACACTGGTTCTTCAGACAGTTGGAGCTCTGGCACACAGACTTGCATTGATCGCCGTATCTGCCTGGCACACAACCTGAAATAACACCACAACACATCCACATGAAATGTTGAAAGGCAAGCTCCTTTTTGTGAACACGGTTTGACTCACCATCTAATATCTGGACATACTTTTACATGGCAAAAACCCCACACCTGCTATATGTTAGCACCACACAGCTAGCCCCTCTAAAAAATAAAGACACAAATGAGTTTAACACACACACACACACACACACACACACACACACACACACACACACACACACACACACACACACACACACACACACACACACACACACACACACACACACATACACTCGCACCAACACACACACACACACACACACACACACTGTCGCGTTGAATAAAGTACTTTGGAAATGAATGAGAAGAAATGAACAATTCCAGTGATCTGAAGCCGGTTACGAAGTCACATGAACGTGCTCCAGAAGGTTAGAATAAAAGCAAATAAAAATAATTTCCCAGTTCAGGATTTCCCAGTTGATTACAACGACACACGTGTCAATGATGATACGATCGGCTTATTGAAAAGTACGTACGATAGGTTAGTTAAAAAACAATCCTTCTTGCTACATGGCGTCGGCTCGTATAACGTTCCATACCCTCGACCGACCAACTGACGATGTATACGATGTATACAGAAATGTCCCCTTGTTTTTGGCGATGTAGCCCTCATAGAAAAAGAAAGTCATAAACATTTAGGTGTTGTTTTTCAAGATAATTGTAAATGGGCCTTACATATACAGTCTATTGTGGCAACTTGTCGAGTACTTGAGGCTTGTTTAACATTTTATCAATAATTATAGGCTCAGTCGAAGATCCCCAGAAGCAATGTATAAATCCTTTATTTTACCTCATTACATTTAGTCAAGTTTTGACTAAATGTTTTAACGTAGAGGGGGGAATCGAGACGAGGGTCATATGGTGTATGTGTGTGTGTGTGTGTGTGTGTGTGTGTGTGTGTGTGTGTGTGTGTGTGTGTGTGTGTATGTGTGTGTGTGTGTGTGTGTGTATGTGTGTGTGTGTGTGTGTGTGTGTGTGTGTGTGTGTGTGTGTGTGTGTGTGTGTGTAGAGCGATTCAGAGAAAACTACTGGACCGATCTTTATGAAACTTGACATGACAGATACTGAGTATGGTATCTCCAGACGTTTTTTTCTCCATTTTTTTTATAAATGTCTTTGATGACGTCATATCTGGATTTTCGTGAAAGTTGAGGCGGCACTGTCACGCTCTCATTTTTCAACCAAATTGATTGAAATTTTGGCCAAGCAATCTTCGACGAAGGCCGGACTTCGGTATTGCATTTCAGTTTGGTGGCTTCAAAATTAATTTATGACTTTGGTCATTAAAAATCTGAAAATTGTAAAAAAAAACATATAGATATGATATGTTTGGATTAAAAACACGCTCAGAAAGTTAAAACGAAGAGAGGTACAGAAAAGCGTGCTATCCTTCTCAGGCAACTAATACCCCGCTCTTCTTGTCAATTTCACTGCCTTGCCACGAGCGGTGGACTGGCAATGCTACGAGTATACGGTCTTGCTGAAAAATTGCATTGCGTTCAGTTTCATTCTGTGAGTTCGACAGCTTGACTAAATGTTGTATTTTCGCCTTGCGCGAATTGTTTTGATTATTGCGATGTTGTGTGGGATAATAATTGTTCAAAGAAGCTTTCAGATGAGCTGGAGAAACTGCAACTCGAATCCACTAGAATTATTGTTGGTGCTGTTAAAGGCACTTCACACGAAAAATAGTATACAGAATCTGGCTTTATACCACTTACAGAGCGAAGACGTCGTCACAAATTAATGTTATATTATAAAATGGTCCGAGGCAATGTACCAAATGACATCAACGTGTTATTGCCACCTCTTGTTTCTGACCTATACCCCTACCACCACAGACGCCCACTAGAGCGTAAGACTCCCCAGTGTAAATCAGATTTGTACACGTCATCTTTTATTCCTTCTGCAACTAGTCTCTGGAATAAGTTGCCTGAAAATATACAACAATGTGATTCTGTTGGTCTGTTGGTCTGTTCAAGCGACATTTCACAGCTTTTGATATTTCAATTCCACCATATTACTATTCCCCAAATCGCAAAACTGAAGTTTTGCATTGCAGGTTAAGACTTGGAATGAGTGATTTACAATATTATATGTTTAATCGCCACCTAGTAAACAACCCGGAATGTTCTTGTGGTTATTTTGCTGAAACTGTTCTTCATTATTTGTTATCATGTCCCCTGTTTAATGATGCAAGAACCGCAACAATCGGTACATTAGCTCCAGAATTTGTTAATATTGACACACTCCTGACAGGTGATTTAAACATGTCCATATTTGAAAATAGTACTATTTTTGTTGTTGTCCAAAGCTATATTGAGAAATCAAACCGCTTTGGGACACCTGGTTTTTTTTTGTTTTTTTTAATATATTACTTGGGGCCCATCTACTTTTTTTTATATTTTGTTGTGTCTTTCGTTCTCGTTTTGTATTTGTTTTCGTTTTCGGTATTGACACAGATTGTGTTCGATAATTAAAACTAAGTTTTCCTTGTTTTTGTTTTGTTTTTGTTTTTGTTTTGTTTTTTCCAAAAATGTGTTGCATTGATCATATTCGGCCATGAAATTTCAGGCATGTTTATGTTAGCACTTATCATAAGTTTTAAACCTGTTGTGCTCCTTCTTAATGATGTTGTTATATTATCATTGTGTCTGTTTACGAATAAAATAATGTTTAAACAAAAATTGAAGGCACGGTTCCTAAACAAGCCACGGTGACACGAAGAAACGATTCATGACGACTATTCAACAACTTCTGATGAAAAGAACAAAACAATGGCGGAACCCTACGTCCTTCAACAAAACGAATTACGTCATTGTTTTCAGGCGGCGGAAATATCGCGTGTCGCGACACACACACAAACACACACCACCCCCCACCCCCTCACACACACACAAACACCTACACACACACACAAGCACCTACACACAAACATCTACACACACACACACACGCCAACACTCACACTCACACACACACACACACACACACACACACACACATACACACACACGCACCTGCATACACACTACCCAACCACCCATACACACACACACACACACACACACACACACACACACACACACACACACACACACACACACACACACGTACCCCCAATGCACTTGCCAGAGTCCTTGTCACAGTCGCCTGTGTTGCAAAACGCGCTGCATGGTGAACAAGTTGCGGTGTGGTGTTTTGAAAAACCTTGCTTACACTCTGAAAATAGGGAAAGGGCAGACCAAAGCAAAATAAATATCAGGTAAAGGTACTCTCTTTCTTGTAGTCCTTGTCCGCCTACAACTGGAGAATCTGTCAGTCAGCGAAGTGATTAAAAGGATGAGAGAGAAAAACATAAACATGTCAAAATGTATTAGTTTATTTAATGCAGGGCTCACCATGGACGCCCGTCCAAGAGGGTTCCGGGACCTCACTTTTAATGTTTAGAGGGTCCATGGACCCCCTACGCGGAGTTTTAGGGGGCCCAAAGAGTCTATGGCCCCGAAAATCCCTGTGTTCATATAACGCATTGTTATCGCGAACTATGTGATATGAAGTGTCTTTTTTATCCAAATATTCAAAGAGTACACTTCAACTATTCCTTGTTAAATGGAACAAATACACTCTTTTCCATATATTTCCGGTGTCAAATTGGCATTTGTGCTTGCAGTATTTTTGACCGACAACTACATTCTAAAAAGAGTACGATAGCGAAAAGTGTGTAAGTCCAGGGACCCGCTCTTTATGGGTTTAGTGCGTCCTGGGACCCCCTCAATGAATTTCTAGTACGTTATTCCGGCTTCTACTGCGTATAGGACGCAGGGACGCACACTTTGAGGAGCCCTGTAATGTATGACACAAAAATGAGAGATAGAGATAGAGGGGAGGTAGATATAGATAGAAAGAGATAGATAGGCAGTGTTTAAAGTTTCAAAATGCCTTGGTAATACATTGCTGCATTATGACTGTCCAGAGTGCAATTTTAATGAAAGTTCTTTCAAATCATCTTCTGTGGCCAAGACTACACGACGTAATTAATACATCTGTATATACGGTTGCAGTTTCCATGGGCTTGTTTCTTTTCAGCGCAGGAGTGTGTTTGTGATTGTATTGTGTGAAGGTGTCATCAAGAGGAGTTCTTAAGAGAGTCGTACTAATTTATCCTATGTGTCGTTGTATGTTTGAAAGAATTGGTCAAAGGAAACATGAAATGAACACTGGGGAATGAATGGGAATGTTACGCTCTTAATTTATCACACAGTCCGTCAATATTGGGTAGTATTACCATCTTAGTGCACCATATCACTAGCTGACCAATCAGGGCTGATTCTAGCTAGGTGATCCTCTAAATGTTATAACGGTCAGGCAGGGACCCTATTTATTTATCAATCTACAATTCAGAAAGACAAACTAAAACTTTGAACTTAAAACTTCAGGGTGACTTATTATATATCATATATCATAGACTAGACAAAGCAAAGCAAAAGGGTTGTTGAACCTGATGTGAGAGTGTTGCGTGAGAACCTGTCAGCTGTTGATATTCATGAGGTCAAGTGTGTGATAGGCTGCGATTGGCTGCATGAGGTCATGTGCATAAGGTCACACCAGCCTCGGTTCTATCCCGTCCCCGTTTGCTGTTCCGTCTAGATTTTCGTAGTCAGTTCTAGTTTTATTGTGGTCGAAATAAACTGCATGGTTAGTGTTAACTTGACTTGTACAGACAAACAAAGGACAGACTCGAGGCTTCTAGTTCCGACATCTTTACTCTCGAAGACGACAAGGGAAACAACTCATGATAGAGGAGGAGCTAGCTGCAGCGTAGCCTCCCATGTGTATATGCAAAACACAAGTCTAAAACCTGGATACGGAAATGGACCTCAGTCCATCAACATCCCCTTCACTTTCAACAAGTTACTTTGGTAACGAAACAAAATACAATGAAGAATAAAACAATGAGAGTTAAAAACTCAATCAGTATGCACTTGCTGAAAACCTATTGTACTTTTAACAACGTAGCAAGATTCAAACTTGTAAAATATAAATTATAACAATACGTAAACAAACGTCTGGCAAAACGCAATGCTCAAAGTAAAATTAGAACTGTTTGCATACTTATGCAAATTCACCTCACTATCCCCCTTTCTCATGGTCAATACAGTATGTTGATTTTGCAAAGTAAATCATTAATATTTACTGATTGTGAGATAAAAACTACAACGAACGGATCAACAAAAACCAAAACAAAACAAAAAGAAAACAGAAGATTAAGTAATCATGAACAAAATAAAAAAAACTTCCATCTAACAGTTTTCTTCCTGCACACAGATCACTCTGATTTGTCCCAGTGTTTATGTCACTCCTTTGTTTTCCGCAATTGTTCTCAGTATCTCTGTCTTGTGCACTTGCAACACAGAATTGTTCTCTTTATGTTGTGTCATAGTCAATCATCCAGGATGGTTTCTTGCGGGCTCGCTGAGGACGCACTGGTATGGTTGACGCTTCTGCAGGAACGTCGACAGGTCTCAGATCCTGGGTAGGTTGTAGTGCTGTTTCTGTGTTGTCAGGGACAGCTACCACTTGGTGTCCTTCATCATTCTGTTGCACTTCAGGTATAGGCTCTGGCTTAATCTTCGTAGGGCGAATGTGTGCTCTGTTTCGTCTGTAAATTGCCCCATTTCGACCCTCAACAATGTAAGATCGATTCGAATGCTCACGTTGCACCGTCCCTTTCTGCCATCTTTGTCCTTCACGATGCTTGTAGTAGACTGGTTGTCCATTTGATAGCAGGGTCAAATCCTTGGCAGCTCTATCGTAGCTCTGCTTTACTGACTGACGCCTTCTCTGTCGCTTCTGCCTCGCCTTCCGTGTCTGCGTCTTGCTTACTGGCTTGTTCGTAGCTGCCGGCAGTCTCGACCTTGTCAGCCGCCCAAACATCAATTGAGTAGGACTCAGCTCCGTGTCCTGCTGTGGGGTGTTGCGCAGCTCCAAAAGCGCATCGTAGACGTTTGTATTGTCCTGAAGGCATTTCATCATCATGTGTTTGATCGTCTTCACTGCCGCTTCTGCTTTGCCGTTTGCTTTAGGGTATAGAGGCGACGACATTGTATGAGTAATGCCCCAACGACTGGCAAAGGACTGAAATTCTGCAGCAGTAAACTGGGGACCACCGTCAGATATCAGTTCAGCTGGAATACCGTAACGTGCAAACAAAACTCTCAGTTTCACGATCACATCACTCGCAGTGGTACCTTTCAGCTGATCCACTTCGATGAAAGAAGTGAAATAGTCCACTGTCACCAGATATTGACGTCCATCGAGATCAAAGAGGTCTATCCCGATCTTCATCCATGGTGCATTCCCATCACTGTGCTGTGTCAGCGTCTCTTTTTTGTTCTCTGGCTTCATCTGCTGGCATGGTTCACAGTGATCTGCCACGTCTTTGATGTCCTTGGCCATGGCTGGCCAATACAGTAGTTCCCGGGCCCGCCTCAGCATGCTGTCATATCCCAAATGAGCTGCGTGTAATCTCCTCTTCATTTCTCCTCTCATGGCTCTGGGAATCAGGACTCTCTCCTTTCAGAAGAATACCATGGTGATGCTGTTCTCCGAGGGTGTCACGGATGTCAAAATACAGTCTGATTGGCTCAGGAACATCTTCTTTCCTCTCAGGCCATCCGTTTCTGATGACATGTAGCAGTGTCTGAAGATCTGGGTCATTCTGCGTCGCTTCTCTCACCTCTTCCCTTGTTCTGTCAGGCATGTCCATTAGCGAGTTGATGGCAAAAACTCGCACATCCGTTCCAGGGTCAGGAAGGTACGCCCTGCTCAGTGTATCAGCAATAAAGAGCTGACTTCCAGGTACGTAGTTGAAGGCAATGTCGTATCGATGGAGTCTCATCATGAGAGCTTGTATCCTCCGCGAAGCTTGACTCAGCGGCTTTCTGAGGATGGCTGCTAGCGGTTTGTGGTCATTCTGGACACGAACTTTGCGACCGAAGGTATACTGGTCAAACCGCTCCAAGCCAAACACTAAAGAGAGTGTCTCCTTTTCAATCTGGGCCCAGTTCTTCTCAGCCGGACTCAGAGCTCTTGAAGCGTACTCCAGGGGCCTGCCGTCTTGCAGAATTGCTGCCCCAAGGCCATCTTTACTGCTGTCAACTTGAATCACGAGTTCCTTTTCTGGATCAAAAAATGCCAGCACCGGTGTGTTTGTCATTTTCTTCTTCACGGTCTCGAACGCTTGGTCACATTCTTGCGTCCACGCCCACTGACAGTCTTTCTTTGTCAGTGCTCTTATTGGTCCCAGGTCACTGGCCAGGTCGGGCATGAACCGTGACAGGTACTGAACCATACCACACAGCCTCCGGACTCCATGCACGTCGGTTGGGGGTGGCATGTTGAGGATTGCAGATACCTTCGCTGGATCTGGTTGGATACCTGTTGACGAAATACGGTGACCCATGAACGTGATTTCGTCTTTCCGGACGTCAGCCTTCTTGTCATTCAGCTTGATGTGTCTCTCAGCACACCTCTTTTGCAGATCGTTAAGATTCTTGTCATGGTCCTATACAGCTTTACTCTTTTCGCCGCCACGACCCACGACGACGATGTCATCGGCTACGCAGAGAACTCCATCGAGTCCATCCAAAGCCTCAGTGAGTCGCTTTTGGAAAATCTCGCTGCTCACCGAGAGGCCAAACGGCAGTCTGGACCATCGGTACCTGCCAAAAGGTGTGATCATGGTCGTCAACAGACTCGACGGCTCGTCCAGACGCACATGCCAAAATGCCTCCTTCACATCAAGTCTTGTGAACACTTTTGCGTTCTGCAGGCTGGGCAGGACATCGTCAAGCGTTGGGAGTTTGAAGTGCTCTCTCATGAGCGCAGCGTTCAAGGGCTGAGGGTCAATGCAGATACGAAGAGAGCCATCACTGTCTTTACGAGTAACTGCCATTTGACTGACCCAGGCGGTAGGTTCCTCGACGCGCAGCAGCACCCCTCGTTCGACAAGCTTGTTTATTTGCTGGTGAACTTCTTCTTGCAATGCCAATGGAATTCGGCGGCATGGCAGGACTTTTGGTTTTGCTTGTGGGTCGACTCGCAGTGATGCTTCTCCCAGGTCACCTAACGTGTCTGCTGTAACACTGGCAATGAATGCACCACGGTTGACTGTTATCAGTCCCAGTTCCTGTATGGTCGACACACCTAACAAACAGCTGAAACTGTTCTCCACCACAGTGAAACGCACACTGGCTGAGACACCTGTCTTGGGATTCACAATGTCCAACACAGCCTCACCCAAAGGCTGCACAACAGTACCGTTCCACATTGTAAGACTGTGTTTCACTGGTGATACTTGCGTCTTTTTCACATATCTTGCACAAATAGTGTTCACATCTGCTGCGCTGTCCAGCTGGAAACGAACTTCGCAGTCGTTGATACGCATCAAGGCTGTCACTCTCTGTTTGTTCTTTGATGTTACAGCAGCCAGATACTGCTGGTCTCTTTCTTCGTTCTCTGTAGACCTGTTTGCTTCAATGGCGTTGACGCTGCGGCATTTTATACTGAAATGGTTTCGCCTTGAACACTTGCTGCAGACTTTTCCCCATGCTGGGCAACTTGTTTTCTTCCTCTCATGTGATCGACCACAAAAATTGCAGTCCTGCACAAACGCTCTGCTATCTCTGTCATCCCCCCCTCTTTTCCTCTGTGAGTCAGTGTTTGATTCGTTTGGAAGATTATCTTTGTCCTTTGTCACTTTGTCTACATGTGCAGAGGTTTCTGACATCTCTTTTGTTTGCTTTGCTGTCAGTTCAAATACCCGACAAATGTCAACAGCTTTCTGTAGATCTAGCTGTCTTTCTCGAAGAAGTAGCTCTTGCACTTTGCCGGTGACTGAGAACACAATCTTGTCCCTTATCATCCTGTCTCTCATTGCACCGAAATTGCACAATTTTGCCCTGGTGCGCAGGTCTGTGAGGAACGCATCGAAAGGTGCTCTGTATGAGACATTCCAAAATCGGTGGGTTTCAATGACCTCACTCGTTTGAGGGCTACAGAACTCATGTAGCTTGCCTAACACTTTGATGGGGTCCTCCTTGTCGTCATTTTCATCAAATACAAAATGTTCAAACACTTCTTGAACCTGGGGACCAGCGCAGTGTAGAATAATGGCAGTCTGTGTCTTTTTCGGCTTTTCCGACGCGCCGGAAGCTCTCATGTAAAAATCCATCTGCCGCCGCCACGTGCGAAATGATTCTGACAGATTATCGTCGGACAGATCAAGAGAGGGGGGCTGTCGAAAAGGACTCACCGCTTCGGCCATCTTCTCGTAGTTCGTGGGTTGCTCCTGTCTTTACACTTCAGGTGTTATTTACGCTGCCACCATGTTAACTTGACTTGTACAGACAAACAAAGGACAGACTCGAGGCTTCTAGTTCCGACATCTTTACTCTCGAAGACGACAAGGGAAACAACTCATGATAGAGGAGGAGCTAGCTGCAGCGTAGCCTCCCATGTGTATATGCAAAACACAAGTCTAAAACCTGGATACGGAAATGGACCTCAGTCCATCAACAGTAATAAAACCGTTATTTATGCTGACTGTTAGCAAAAGATAACAGACATGTCTCAAAAACGATATCAGCATTCGACTGACGTCTCATACTTGATTTGTTTTTCCGACATGTCTGTTATCATTTGCAAACAGTCAGCATATTAGAAATAACTAGTAAAAGTGGTGATCCTAAAAGGAAAAACAAACATACGGATGACAATATCTTGCGGCGAGACTTTAACAGATTGCTCTTTAAATAACAACATATGCATACATATTATATACTGCGATCTCTTACCGAAGCACTTCCCTGCGGTCTTAACACACGTGCCGGTTGCACAGTTGGATTCACACGTGTTTAAACAATTGTTCCCCCATCGACCAGCCACACACTCTGAAACAAAACATGCACTTTGAAGTATACAGAAAAGGCGGACATTATTTTCCATGTTATGTTTCGTTCTAGTATTGTTGCTCGTATCTTGTGTTTCAACAAAGCAGTTTTAATGTGTACGTGGTGACGGTTTTATGTTAACTGGAATGTTAGTCCTGATTAGAGCGCATTAGCCGCGACAGACAGAAACAACAGATTCGTCAACCAGTCCAAAGTCGCGAGTTATCAAGAACTCTTTTCCTCAGCAGTCTTGCGTCGTTATTTTCTCAGAACCAAGATATATGGCTCATAGTATCGGCCTTTATTTGAAACAATCCTTTTTTTGAAGATTGTACTTTCACGTGCGTTTGTAACATTGCTAACCCTCATGAGCTTGTACAAATACCTGCACCAAACAATGTGCGCTCTTACTGTATGCATAATGAAGCTAGGCGTCAGTTTTAAGGCACATACCTTCTTGCGTAAACATTGGCTCACCATTTCAGATCTAAGCAGGTTTTTGTATTAAATGAGACCATCCGTCAACTTAATAACATATGCACGCACACATATTGTCGGAATGTTGTTATGATGTGTGTGTTAAAGCCCCAAACGGCCATTCACTTAATGCATTCATAAAAAACATGTTCGACTAACCATCATGAGCAGCCGGGGTAATGCATTTTGGGATGCCTCTCAGTTCGGGGTAGGTCTGATATTTTAAAAACCTGTAGAACCAGTTGCAAGCGGGAGGAGAGTGCCTTTGATATTATGTATAGTTATCCCAAAACAGTACACCATTGTCATTAGACGTAAAGTGTGTATATAGGCAAACATTATGAGATGAACTATAGCATTATCACTTTCTGCATAGACATTTGACAAAAACAACCTTTTGATAATCATAGATGTGGTCAGCTGCGACGAAGCAGTTCTTACCGGAACAGTTAGGTGTGGCACACGTCTGCTCATACTCTAAGCACAGTCCGGATTCTGGGTGACACATGTTGTTCACACACTGGTTCGACCAACACGCCTGGTCACAATCAGGGCCGTACCATCCTGCCTGGCAAACTGAATAACATTGTGATTGATCAGAACAAATTAAAAACAATTGCTTGCCGCGCTTCGTGAAAGGATAACACACACACACACACCCACACACACACACACTAATACACATACACACATACACACACACACACACACACACACACACACACACACACACACACACACACACACACATACACACACACACACACGATAAATACACACGGTTTAGCATTTCGTTGCCTTTTGAAATTAACTTAAACCCAGAAAACTGCTTTGTTAGAAACAGAAAACCATTAAATAGTACACTCACCGTATACACTTACCCCAAATTTCAAATTCACAGAGGTTGATAGTCATATATCTAATGATACGGACCTTCTGTCCGTAGATAACAGAAGAACAGGCCACTGTGTATTTTCTGACGTCTGAAGAGTTGGATATCTCGGTCACACAGGGAAGACTGTCCACTGTGATGTGGAACGGGTAGAGGTTGCTGTATGCTGAAGCACAGGACAGAGTCGACGAAGTGTTAACGTCGGACATAAGTATTAAAACATTCAAGACGCACACTCCTTATCGTTAAAAACGGTTCAGAGAAAGAGAGAGAGAGAGAGGGAGAGAGAGAGAGAGAGAGAGAGAGAGAGAGAGAGAGAGAGAGAGAGAGAGAGAGAGAGAGAGAGCGAGAAAGAGAGAGAGAGAAAGAGAGGGAGAGAGAGAGAGAGAGAGAGAGAGAGAGAGAGAGAGAGAGAGAGAGAGAGAGAGAGAGAGAACGAACGAACGAACTTTATTACTCAAGGATGGAGATTTTAGGCTGACGCCTAGTCTTACAATCTGTCCCTGCTAAAACTAAACATGTATACTGAGCAACAAAAGAAACGCGAACAAATTCTGCAATGTTTGATTGACAAAATCTCGAACAATTATAGAGATAGGATTATCAAACCACAAAAGTTTTATGAAGGCATGTTTGACATAGCTGTTGTGTGATTATTTTAATGCTGCGACTGTTTCAACACACGGGACAAGCAGGTTTAACGTTAACGAAGTTTTGGAGGTCTCGCTCAGTCAGTCTTCATCGCGCTCTCTGGCCACTGATCGGACACTGGTGGCTTCCAATGATGTTCCTGGTAGTGTCAGTGGCTGTATTAAATCGATCTCGAAGACGTTGTGGCAGGAAATTGCGATCTTGTCTTATTGGGGTAATGCGAAAAATCCACCGCGTTGCATAACTGCAGTGCCTCCAATGTCAACAGAACATTGCTGAAGGTGATATACTGTTGACATGTGCACGTTTAAAGCACATGCCAGCGCTTCTGGATCATCCCCAGCTTTAAATCGACCTGGCATTTTGGTGGTGTCAATCTTGGCATCCTGGCTGTTTCAAAAGTGAGACAGGCAGCAAGCGTGCCATGGTCTCTTTTGGTTGCTAATGCATTAGTGAACACATCTCACACATCAGATTTCTCCTGCTCCACTTGCACGTGCTGCGTGCGCGCATTATGTGTTTAACGTTAAACCTGATTGTCCCATGTGTTAAAACAGTCACAGCATCAAAATAATCACACAAAAGCAAGGTCAAACATGCCTTCATCACACTTTTGTGGTTTAATAATTCTAACTCTATAATTGTTGGAGATTTTGTCAATCAAACAATGACGAATTTTTTCGCGTTTCTTTTGTTGCTCGGTATATTAAAATGGATACAATGACAATCGTAAACCGACACAAAGAAAAAAAAAATAACAAAAAAACAACCCAGTTCTACATGTAAAGATTAATCATGCATTATCGCAACTACAACATAATCTTTACGAATATCAAATGAATAAAAACACATTTAAACTGACATATCAAAATACTGCAAAGGGATACAAACAAACAAAATTAATCTGCACCACTCACTCATACATTTACACCACGTCAAGCATACCTGTATACGCATGCACACACACACACACGCACATACATACACACCCGCACACAATCCAACTCACTCACGCACACACACACGCCCACACACTCCATAGCACGCAGACTCATTCTTCTCATCCGCATCCTCGTCATCAGCACATCGTCATCATCATCATCGTCATTTGGCAAGAACAGAATATACATGGGTTAAGATAGGGATGGATTTTACTTCTGGCGATCATACAAAGTAGAAACAACTCACTACTCAAAAGAATTCAAGGGCCACTCAGTTGGTCATTCACCATTCAAAGCAATTAAGATAAACAACAGAAAACATATATCGGAAGTTTAATTTATTCACTTGTTGTTCGATCGGTTACACTTTCATTAACCAACACGAATTATTCATCGAGAAAATTTCATTTGAATGGACATACCCCCATTTTCAAAATTCAGAACAGAGAGCAATTGGCATCACAAGAGTCAATAACGAGTGTGACCTCCATTGGCATTGATGCAGTCGAGGCAGCGCTGACGCATGGACCTGGCCAATGTCTGAAGAGTGTTCTGAGGGATCGCCTGCCACTCCTGCTGCAGAGTGTGGAATAGGACGTTGAGGTTTGGTGGAGGAGGATGATTCGCTCGAATCAGTCGCCCCAGGACATCCCAAAGGTGCTCGATTGGGTTCAGATCGGGCGAACGGGAGGGCCAGTCCATCCTGATAACGTGCTGCTTCTGCAGAAATTCATTGACGACCCGAGCTCTGTGCGCAGGCGCGTTGTCGTCTTGCAGTGTAGTACCTGGTCCGATGGCCTGAAGGACTGGTATGGCTATGGGACGCAGAATGTCATCCCTGTACGCGATGCCAGTCAGGTTGCCTTAGACACGGTGTAGGGGTGTCCTGTGGTGAAGACGGAATCCACCCCACACAATCAGGGAGCCGCCACCATGTATGTTGTGCTCCAGAACGGTAGCGTTGCTGAAGCGCTCTCTAGGACGTCTCCAGACGCGAATTCGGCCGTCGGTGAAGGACAGTGTGCAGCGAGACTCGTCGGAGAAGAGCACCCTGGACCACTGCTGCCTTGTCCAGGCCAGATGACGCCGGGTCCAGACCAGACGAGCTGCACGATGAGCCCTAGTGAGTGGAGGTCGTACCGCTCGCCGCCGTGATCGGATGTTCACCTCGTGCAGACGGTTGCGAACAGTTTGGTCACTGACCAGGATGTTGGTGGCTGTTCGCAGTTGCCCCTTGGGCGTGTTTGCAGTGGCGGTTCTGTTACGCAGGGCTGACACGATGACGTAGCGGTCTTCTCTCCTGGTCGTAATTCGTTGGCGCCCAGACCTCCTTGGTTCTTGCACATTCCCGGTGTTGTCGAAGCGGTCTCTCAGCCTCTGCATGACGGAATGACTTGCAGTCGCCTGCCAACTTCCCGCACTGCTACGCCTTCCTGGAGCCACGCCACGGCCATCCCTCTGTCAGCATCACTCAGTGTTATTGCAAAGGTGTGGATCTTTTCTATTGGCTGAACTGTATCTAAACCTCCAACACTTCTGCTGCATATTATGTCAAGATAGGCTCGGCCTGTGTGTCAAATATTGTTAGAATAAACATGGATCCACTGTGTTCAACTTTTGCATGGTCTCAGTTCTGTATCGCCATGACGCCTCTTTTACCGTTTGTGCTAAACTCGTGTAAAACACCACTGACACTCAACTTTGTCGTACACTTCATACCCAAATATGTTTATGCATTTGTTACTTTGATTTCTTGAGAGAGAGAGATCAAATCAAATCAAATCAAATTTTATTTTTCGAGGGTTGTGGCGTAAGCAATACAACGAGCTTTTTTTCAACCAGCCCTCGCCCAGAGAGGGGACTAATCTAATCACATATTTACACGGATATTAACGTAGAAAAAAAGGTAGAGAAAAACAACAACATATGAATATTTACACATTACATATTATACACAAATATAAAGCATCGTATATGTAACGTAGTGAAAACAATGCTGAATACACATGCATGAGTAAATGTGTTATTAATTTGAGTGTTTATTTGTGGATATAATGAACACTGATGCTTTGGACAAATGAAAATATAATCAAACGAAGTCTTCCATCACTGTGATTTTTCGTAATTTAACATTAAATACAGTGAAAGGTGTTTTTTGAAAGTATTGAGACTCATTGGGACTCTCACAAATTCCGGGAGAGAATTCCACAGGACGCTACCAGAATAGGCTAAGCTTGATTTGAAGAGATCTATCCTTGGAATTGGGACGTTAAACTTTCGGTTTGGTTTCACTTTAAAGTTTGCAACGAAAGTTCGTGGTGCACGGCCGGAAAGTATTTTGTGAAGGAGCACGCCTTCATTTAATTTAAATCTTTGTTTTAGTGGGAGAATCTTAAGTTTCTTATAATCATGAAATACAAGACTGGATTGTTTCAGTAAAATTAGTTTCAGCGCTCGCCTATGTAAACTATACAATGGTTTTAAAATATTAGCACTGGCAGAGTCCCAGATGGTTGAACAATAATCTGTGATGGTTTGTATATATGCGTTAAAGTATAATAACCTTGAGTGCTGATCTAGAAAGTGTTTAATTCTATTTAACTGATATATTTTTCTGGACATTGTTTTACATACCGACCGAACATGATGGGCCCAAGACAAATTATTATCGATATTTACTCCCAAAACTTTATGATCTCCTACCTCCTCTATTGCGTCGTTACCAATTAATATGGAATGAGGATTGTTTCGTATGTTTTGTCTCTTTTGTCTTGTTGTTATTAACATGTATTTGGTCTTTTTAGGGTGAAGACTCATGTGGTTATACTCCGTCCAATGAATGAGATCATCTACACTGTTCTGCAACGATGAATAAACTTTGTCTAATTTTTTATCAGTAGTGTGTAGGGTCGTATCGTCAGCAAAGAGTTCGCAGTCATCATTAATACTAAGAGGAAGATCATTAATATACAGGGAAAAGAGTAGTGGTCCAAGGACAGAGCCCTGGGGAACCCCGTATAACACAGGTCTTTTGCTGGATACGGTTGAATTAACGCAGACAGACTGCTCTCGCCCAGCTAAGAAAGAGGAGAGCAGGCATAAGGTTTGGGGTGACATTCTATATTCAACTAATTTTCTTAATAGTAATTCATGATTAATAACGTCGAAAGCTTTAGCAAAGTCGACGAATAAGACACCACAGAGTTGATTATTATTAATGCTACTAAGCCAACTTTCAAGAAGGTTTGTTAATGCTGTGTGGCACGAATGATTTTCTCTAAAACCTGACTGGTTGGAATGTACAAGATCGTATTTCTTCAAATGAGTGGTCAAGTGTGTAAATATGTGTTTTTCAAGTGGTTTTGATAAAACAGGAAGAATTGAGATTGGTCTGTAATTGGCGGGGTCAGAAGAACTACCTGATTTAAATAGCGGGATTACTTTCGCCTCCTTTAATTTGGTGGGAAAGTAGGATTTGTCAAGGCACAAATTATAAACATATGTAAGGGATTCTGCAATAAAAGGGGCAGACAACTTCAGAATTTTCCCATCAAGATTATCCAAACCACGAGTACCTGTTTGTTTTAAGCACAACAGATAATGGAAGACTTCGCTAACAGATAGCAGAGGAATGTCTAAATTATGGGTAATATTTTTTTAATCACAAAACTGTTTCAACTTGTCCAGATTATTCTGTTTCAATCTATCAGTTGTAATTATTTTGTCAACAATAGAAGTAAAATGAATGTTTAGATCATCAGCAGGTATATCAATAACGGGAGATTTTACTGTATCTTTACGAGATAATTGGTTGATCACCTTCCAGATGGCTTTTGAGTTTTGTTTTGAACTGGATGCAGCGAGCTCACGGTAATACTTTCTACGAGCTGCACGTTTCATGGACGTTACTTTGTTTCTCTGTTTTCTGTATTCTTCTTCTTTTCCCTTTCGTTTAAGAAAATCGCGGTAATCAATCGCATGTTGAATGTCGTCTGTAAGCCACTTAGGTTTGGGATGTTGCTGCACACGAGAGGTTCGAAATGGTGCATGTTTATCATATACTTTTATAAACAAGTTGTACCATAAATCAAATGCTTCGTCGGGGTCAGTATAATTATAGATCATTGCAAAATCTGTACAACTGAGTTCCGAAAGGTATGAATCTTGATCAAGTTTTGAAAATAACCTATATGTTATAAATTTATGTTTTCGTTTTGGGATTCTAACCCCTTTTTTCGACCACGTGAGGCACACTGGAAAATGATCACTACAGCTAAAACTTGGAACTGAGGTTTCAATAATGTTAGCTCGAGTTGACACATAGATATGGTCTATAAGCGTAGATGAGGTAGCTGTAACTCTTGTTGGAATCGTTACTAACTGTTGTAAATTATGCAGGGATAACCTTTCCATCCAGCATTTGTTGGGTTTCACTAAATCAAGATTAAAATCCCCCAAAAGTATAATTTCTCTGGATTCAAGACTGACAGCGTCCATCATATCATCAAAATTATCGAACCAGTTAATATGTTCAGCTGGATTCCTGTAGCAGAAACCTATCAATATTGGTGCTGATTTAGGCAATTTTAATTCTAGCCATATTGTTTCAACTGAATGCTGCTCTAAGTGATGAAGTCTATGAAATGATAAAGACTCGTGAATATAAACTAGCAAACCAGTTTCTCGTGTTGATGTAGGGTCTCGACGTACGACATTATACCCTTCAATCTTAACTTCCGCATCCGTGATGTTACTGTTTAATCTTGACTCAGATAGACCAAAAATGTGAAAATATTTGCCTGAATTGAGTAGAACAGTTGCTAC